>NC_051041.1:23278104-23578937 GCF_904848185.1 Acanthopagrus latus
AGTACTTCGATATAGTTAGAGGACTAACAATAGCTGGATGAAAGAAAATAAAAGAATAAGAATGGTTAAACCAAAGCAACAGAGGCTGAGTCTTTATAACTGACAACCCAAAAAACACCAGATCCTTAATTTCCTATGATTGATGAACAATCACACATCTTTCAAACTCCACACTGTTACAACAGTTTGTAACACAGGCTTAAACTTTTGCATTATTACAAGTGAAGCTGAGTGGGGCTAAAAGTGTATATTTCAGGGATATGCTGTCAAAATTTCCTACACCAAAATACTCCTCTGTGTTAACAGTGTTATGCAAAACTCAACAATAGGACATCCCTAAACTTTGTAGGGGAGGACTATGTGACAGCTGGACACAGCCATGGGCGTAATTAGGCTACTAGTTAGGTGTCTGTGTTTTTTTTAATTGTATCGAGGGCATTAAGTTAAAAAGCATTAGAGTCTGTTCACACTGATAATAGGTTAATAAAATAACTTGAAAAGATGTGAAAATATTAAACAAATACCAGGGTGATTCAACCCAAACATTCTTTTTTTTTTTTTCAAAATCTGGCATAATTGATGAGCCCTGGTTTATAGGGAACCAATCTAAATGTCAATGGTGTCATTATTCCATAACCATTGCACTGTAAGTCTCTTTTCTTCACAATGATACAATGTCAATGGCATCTGTCATGCAGTGGGATATTTTTCACAGATTAATGCCAGTGAAAAAAAAATACAACATTTAATGGTTGATTGTTTTCAACTGAAATGTAGCTTATAATAATAATAATAGCCCCAATGTGTAGCTATAATGTGTAGGACGAAAAGTCATAATATAGAAATACCCAATGTATACGGACTTGTTGACCTGAGGGCAAAAAAACATGATCAGAACATGGATACTGAAAAAGTAATCTTCCTGCTGTCACTGCTGGCGAGTGCTGTTTTGTAACAGTGTGGGAATCAAGTATTCCAAAATAACCTAATTTTCAACTTACCACATTGAGGCATTGAACCTAGTAAATACACATGCCTAATGTTAGTAGTGTTTGGTTGTTGAGGTGGGGGGGTGACACATAAAATGGAAACCCAGGTGTGTCTGCTTCATGTGTTCAAGTACTTCCTGTGAATTCTCACAATAAAAGAACCATTTCATCCGGAGTAATTTGATTTCTTCTCTGAGTGTTGAATAATTCACTTACATATTGTTCAATGTGATTATACCTTGTGAGTCATGACAGGGAAGGAAAGTGGATGAACAGCAGAACTACATTTCGTCAAGGGAGAGTGGCATCTGTCCGAGATGAAGACTGGCTTAACGCCCCCCCCCCAAAAAAAAAAACACACACACACAGACAGTTTTCTCTGTTCCTGTGCGATCAGAGGTAAACAGGACCCACGGGTGCCTCAGACACGAAACGGCTGCTCTTTTATGTAACTCTGTGGTCCTCTGCAGGTGTCACACCATTTACCAGCTGGAGAGACTACAGGGAGAAGCCTCGCATCACCCTTTGCCCTCACTGCTGTTCTTATAGTATATCAACAGCCAGTGAACCATGGAGATGTGAAGTCAGCTTCAAAGACAGGACAAACAGAGCTGAAAGCAAGAAGCTCCCAAAGCTTAAAAAAAAAAAAAAAAAAAAAGATAAATTGCCTAGTGACGCATGAGCAGACATTTTTGCCAGCACGCACACATACAAATCGCCAACAATGACCTGTCAAATGAAAAAAGGACGGTGTGTTGGATGGAGAGGCATGCTGGTGTATAAACATCCTGTTCGAGAGTGACTGTGGTGCTGCTGAAGGTCTGATCTGTTGAATCTGGTCGACATCGCTTCAGTCATCAAGCACCGCAGCATATGGAGCCACACTTGGCCTGGCTCGCTGGATTTCACACATGGATTCAAGTCCAGTAAGCATGATGAAACGCTTGATTCTCTTCTAATTTCACCCGCTGGGCTTGCATACACCAGCGATTCCAGACAGACACACACACGCACATGCACGCACACACACATGCACAAAGCCAACAAACATGGAATAATCATTTGCTCTATCACTGCAGGTCTTGTTCCCCCATATTTTTGGACTTGTACAGAGAGTATTAATCTTTGAGCAGAAAGAACTTAAATTGCCACAAAACAGTTAAATTATTAATAATAAACAATATTTATTAAATTACACTCGAAAATTAACCATGAGCCTGATCCCACGCTCAAATTAAGTTACTTTATTCATCCATGTTGCCTCTGGTTGCTCCCTTGGGTGTGAGCAAACAGGTGTACCAGGTTTGTTATGGTGGGTTTCTCAACTGGCATGCTGCATCATTTCCTCCGCAGTTTAGCAATGTGTTGTGTTAAGTCTCAGATGCATCCATGTATTCCACAGATGTTTTAATGGGGTGATTATCTGCTGGTATATTTCAACTGGAAACAACATTTCTTCAATTAACTGAGAGACACAGTGCGTGCGAAGGGTCAGAGCACAACACCAGACACTTAGTACAACATGAAGGCTTCTGCTTTTTTTATACATTAAATCATAAACTGAGATGGATTCATCTTTTTCCTGCATTTGAAGATTCTGTAAAAAACCTTTGAATAAAAAGTGACAGCCCTATGACATTGTCCTTGTTCAATGATAATAACAACAACAATGGGAAGCCATGATAATACCAGACAAAACCTTTAGTGGAAAATTTAACACCATGATCTCAACTCTTTAATTACGAGGGAAAATAAAGTATTATCCATTTGATTAGTCTTTGAATTCTTAAACAATTGCCAATAAAGGAATTTCCAAGTCAATATTACCCCAAGCTCGAGGTAATGTCATCAACATGCTTGTTAAGTTTATAAAAATATTTGAATCAAATTACAATTTTAATATAGCAGAATAGAGTTGTATAGGTTTAACTACAATCATGTTATTATAAAAATGAGCGCTTATGTTTTCACAAAAATCCAGATTAACAGTAGAGGAAAAAATGTGATCAATAAAGCTATCAATGTGGGTCATAAACACACCATATTGCCTTACAAATTGCACCAATTTAAAACTATAGTCAAAATTAAAATAATACATTCAATAGACAAATGTGAATTTAACAAATGCGTGTGAAACCTCGTCTGTGAGCGTATCAGAATCACACCAGAGGAATTTTTGATTTCTATTTGTATAAACTTAAAGGAGACATATTAGGCTCATTTTCAGGCTCCTAATTTTATTTTGGGTTACTACTAGAATATGTTTACATGCTGTAATGCTTAAAAACTCATCTGTTTTCTCAAACAGTCCAGTGCTGCAGCACTGTTGTCACCCCTTTGTCTGAAATGCTCTTTTCTAGCTCCTGTCTCTTCAAGCGCCCGTCCTCTTGAATATCCACTAGTTGGCCACTCTGGTTAGCCAGCTCAGACATGCCTGACACAGCACCGCTAACAACAGCTCAGTGCAATATCCATTATTGCATGCAAAACGAGCCTCTGTGCATAAATCAGCATACGTGTGATGATGTGTGATGTCAGTTAGTACAGTGTATTAGGTGATAAAATAAACACAATAATTGCATTAAGTATTACATACACAATAATTCAAGAGCCAAAGTTCATATTTAACTACTTTCTTTGAGTGAAGACAGCCTTCTAAAGAGATCTCACTGAATTCTATAGAGCCACGAGGTAAACCAGTGTCAGCCTGTCTCACTGCAGCTCCTAAGAAGCTGCCTGGGAGCCCACAGAGAGTTGTGTAATTTACATGAACAGTAAGTACGGAGAAGAATTCAAAACTTGCTTATCCCTGGGGTTATGGTCCTAATAGACAAGATCATTTGGCCATCAGTTGCAGACAGGAGGCCCCCGGTGACACATCACAGTGTTAGCATTGACGGAGCGGCGACAGGTCATCAGGGACAAAATATGCGGCGCTAAACCGTCTTCTTTGTCTCTTGAACATGAGTAGAACATGATCCAGGCACTAAAAAGCTAAATAAGGAGACTCATAGTGTCACTGCCAGGAGGACGTGCCTCCTGCCTGTTGCAACTACAGTCCAAAAAATTGCGATCAAGTGGTGTACTGACTTGCTGCCAACACTAAGGTCAAAACTTAAGCCAACTGCAAGGCAAGCCTGCAGGTTTGCTGACTCTCACAGAAGGCAAGCACGCTGTTTCACAGTTTGCTCAAATATCAACAATCCTCATATGAGCAAATCAAAGCTTTTGCTTAGTGATTTGCTGATATCCAGCAGACAGCTCCTGCAGGAAATGCCAATTGCAAATAAAAAAAAAATATATATAATAAAAGCCTCACATGTAAATCATATCATTTCACATTGGCAGAAATTTTGTGGTAAGAAGCGAGTGAATTATACACTGTATTATCATGTGTGTAATGTAAACTCTGTTTGATAAAGAATGAAATTCGTACACGGAATTACATTCACATTGACGGAACTACCACCTGTCGCATGAAAGAGACGGTGGCATGCCTTGCTGCATCTCTGTCGCAGAGGGATAGGATGAGGGATGGAGGCAGATGCAGTGTCCGCAGAGACGGGGGATGCAACAAGTATCTATATGTGATTTGCACACTAGCAGCATGACAAAAAAAAAAGAAAGATATCCGCAAATCCCTGTGGGTTTTCAAACCAGAATCAGCTCCACGGCGACCTATCCCCCACCCCATCCGTCTTCTCATTTCTCCTCACTCATGTTTCCCTTCCGTCATCGTCATCACCAAGGCACAGGGGATGTGCTTGATGTTGTTGTAGCCTGAAGACAACAGGCAGCCGCATACAGATAAACTGGGAAATAGAAGGCGGGAGGGGCACAGCTGTGGTTTGCAGCTGTAGCTTTAAATTCCAATCAGTGAGGACCATGTGTTGCGGACAGGTAAATTAAGCTCTCTGAGATTAAACGGCTTGTCGGAATAAAAATGTTGGCAAACAGCCGGCAACTGTGGCAGTGTGGCATGTGTTGCTTTTCTGTTTGTGTGCTCCTGATGATGATTATGCCTTTTGATTGGTCTTAATCATCTCACATTCCCTATGCCTCTTCTCCGCAGCCACCTCCAGGCCGAGAGAAGACACTCAGAGCTATAAAACTTTCCAAGACCTGAGGCCAGAGTCTAAAAATAGACACACAGACTGACAGATAGTGGCACGCTACAGCAAGCTTACCATCCTGAGGGAATGAATGGGATATATAGTCCATTTGTTGCCCCAACCCACTTGAAGACTAATCATAGGTGGACTGAATTATTCTCTCTCTTTCCATCTCTCCCTCGAGTAACACTATTACGACTAGCGTACAGCCAAAGGGAGTTTTGACATCAATAAGCAACTTCACAGGCACTGCAAACATCATGGCAAGGTTCGACATTATTTTAGCCTGATGTCCGATCTTCAGAGAAATTGTTTGCACATGTGGAAAAAAAGCAAATCATGTATGAACATTTCATTCCTGAAGTGGCAACCATTTCCTTTTGTGTATGAAAGTATGCAGTTGACACGAATACACGCACTCCCCACAACACCACGCTCTGTTTTGTAAATTCTAATCCCCAAGTGGCAAAAGCTTGTGTCAAATACGACTATATGCCATTTTTCTAGGTGGACACATGAAGCCATGTTCAAGCTCAGTAGCGGCTGCATTTTCAAAGCTGAGATATTGACGCCTATACTAAGGGAATTCTTTGGGAACATTCGACATGAATTTCAGATGTGATTCCTGGGGTCATTCATTGATTCAAAATCAATGCTCCATTTTTATGGTGCCCCCATTTTATCCGTGCTGCTATCCTTGACTGCACTGTGCGCCTGTAATACAACAATACTAATGTACAAGAATACTTTATTATTCATGAATCAATTTTGCTGTATGAATGATGGTGATTTTACTCCCTGACCCCTGATATATTTATTATACATGAAGATTTCTAAACACTCAGTGCTCAGTCCTAAAGTCCTAAAGATACCTTTTGGGGTAGTAAAAGTTCTTTTTAGTCGAGGTGAACACACAAACACACACAAAAAAGCTCCTCTTTAATTTCTCTCCAGTTATTTAAATAACCACAACCAGGATGGCTCATACCTCTGCCAAGCCCCAAGAGTACACTTTAATTCACTCAAGCCTGATCCAAAATCAAATTTGAAAGCCCTGTATCACTATTTAAATCAATTTAAACCACCCATAACTGTTTCATGATAATTTAAAATCACCAGATCTGTAACAGGCAATCACTGTGACAACAACACAATACAGATGGAATCATAATCATTATTGTATTGTGGAAGAATGATAGCCCCCTTTTGGAATCTGCATCAATTCTTAATCCCGCGTGGATACCAGTCCCCTTAATTACTACTTTTTTATTTTTATTTTTTTCATCAAGATTCATTCATTATTCCCTTAGATAAATTACAAAAATGTCCAAACACTGCTTATCTTGCAATGAAGGAGAGAAAGAATTCCTAGATCCACCACTTTATCTGAATCGGCACCAAATTAACTGAGTCTGTTCTGGGCTGACACTCATTCACCATCCAAATTCAATGGAAATTTCAAATGGAGATTTTGGTATGATCCGAATCTGAAGGGTTCAGGATGGAATGCATCTCCAAATCTCGAGGACTTACGGAGCTTAAGAGAACAAGATAAACAATCCTGGAGAGACACTGTGTAATGGAAACAATGTAGCTGAAAGCCTGGCACGAGATATCGGTTTTATCACTCGTCGCTGTGGCTGTCCACTGCTGATGAAGATATTGATGGAGATAAGATAAAGAAGCTGTGTCCAACAAAGTCTTGATTCTATCGAGCACCGATATCAATGTGTCAATAGAGAAATGACTGAAAAGATATGCCTGCAGATACAATGCCTGCAATCAAAAACTGGATGATGTTATCCTATATTTCATACAAAAATGTCACATTATGCCCTGCACTAATTTGTATCTAAATATAGTCTACCCAGTAATTGCCTTTGATTTAAGTAGGAAAATAAATGTAAGACTTTAATTGACTCAACTACAAATCTAAACTATAAGAATAATGAATAGCAACGTGAATCATCCGTTGTTGAAAATAACCCTGACCACTTTGACTTTCCCCAGGAATTGTATCAGCAGCTAATCAATAAAGATCAGCTTTCAAACAAAACATACTCACTGAAAATGACATAAAACTGAACATAAAGCTGGTGCTGAACAAGCCAAAAGAGGGTGAAAAGAGGGAGCAGTTTGAATCCTTAGCCAAGAAGAAGAAAATCATTTGGTTGTTCAGCTGGAGTTTCACACTTGGGCAGACAGCTGTGGCAGTTATAAATATCTGTATCACGAGCTGGGATCTGTATCCATGAAGAGAGCTGAACTGCCATCGGCAGAGCTGGGCTTCTAAAAATAGCAGCAGGCAGGCAGGCAGGCAGGCAGGCTGGCTGGCTGGCAGGCAGGCAGGCAGCCGACTCTGCCTCTGTCTCCACTGGATTTGATTAGCCCTGAAGAAGCTCTGCCCCCCCCGACAACCCCTAACTACGCCCCACTCTGACACTGCGTGTGTGGTGTGTGTGTCAGCATGTCTTGTATGGGGGCGGAGTTCCTTCTCACTGCACACAATCACAGACGCAACAACTCTTCATTGTTGAGAAAATGCTTACATAGACTTATCCTGAAGTGCGATCCAATTTTCTTCCTCACAGTCATGTTTAAGGTTAATAACTTGGCCTGCATACACCGACTTATGTTTACCAGCAATCTCAAAACATAATAAAATGATGAAACAGTAGCCTTGATTTTTGACACAGAAGGTAACAAGAAAGTATAAAATTTGGCTTGTTTGTCCCATGTTGCCTCAAAAGTAGAATCCCTAAATAGATAAATATTTGAAGGAGAGTAGCTAAAATCATCACTACGACAGCAGAAATGAAGCAGCCTGCCATCATATAATATGGATGTTAATCTTTATCATTTTATTATTCAAAACTGCAGCAATCAATATTCTCTCAGGTTTAATTGTTTTAGCACCATTTGGCTCATTCTTGTTTCCCTTTTTCTTTCCAAGCACAAACACCAAATTTAACAATGGTGCTTCCTATTTTAGCAAGCAGATGTAAGTCCAAAACCATGGCATGTTGTTCCATATCTGCTTCATATAAAAATAGGCAAGTTTTAGTTAACAAATTCACCATTACAATTGAATAAGGTAATAACTTGCAATACTTTTTACATTTAGTTGTTTCCAAAAATCAAATCCCCAGCAGCTTTTGTGTACTTGTGGAGGCACAGGGCATCTGAACCTGGAGTTTTGTCTGCAGATATTTCCTCATGTAGTCTATTTAATGACATAAATCTGTGAAAAATTACCATTACAAATCGATGATTCGATCTGTTGCTCTGGCTGCAAGCTGTCGTGTCCTTGGGCAAGAAACTGAGTGTGTGTGTGTTTGCATGTGCGCATGTGTGTTTGAACTGTGGGGCGTGTTGGACAGAAAGTACTGTATTGGTCCTGATGTGCCGGTTGGCACCTTGCATGCTGTTCTGTCAGTGTATGAATGTGTGCATGAATGTGTTTTGAAGCCCTCTGAGTCCTCTAAAAACGTTTACTGCTGCAGCTTCATATTAAAGCATGAAATTGGTGGAACAAGTCAACTTTCATTTTGAAGTAGTCACAATGCATTTGTCATTGAGTACCACTTACTGCTATCTGTCGATCATCAGAAATGCCCACACCAAACAAACAACAGTTGTTTGGAAACAGGAAAAAGGCTGCATTTCCCAACTTCTCCGAGAGGTAACCAACTCATTTTCCCTCATTAACATTAGACATTCTGTTTGTAATTGTAGCGTCCTTCATCCGACTAGGTATTGATTAAAGAAAAAAAAAACAGAACAATAGTCGGTTTGGTGGGCAAGTAATTTACTCTGGAAACATCAACTTGAGCAGCAGGCCTAGTCAAACTGACAAAACTCTTCAAATGTGAACAACAATCATCAGACATTCATAATGCTAAATTAGCCCTAAATTCTAGGAAAAGCTATTCCTCAGTTTTCAAGGAATCCACTTTAACCAAACTGAAAGACCTCTGAATGTCTCTGAAACCCACTTTGAGAGCCACTGTCAGAGATAATACTGCAGTGTCTACTCCAAATGACCACCTGAAATGGGACTATTTCATTTCATATTTGGCTGGGTTAAGAGGTGCACGTCATATAGAAAATTGTCCACTCTAAAAGCCCTGATGCTGGCAGAAGGAGACTATTGCTCTCCTGCCTCAGGGGAGCACATACATCTACATTCTAACAGTAATCTCTATGCAATAATATGGCATTATAAACAGGAAAGTCTAAATCGCACCGGATGCAGCTCCGCAGCACACTCAACATTTGGTGTTTTGAAGATAATCACTTGGTGTGTCTGAGGGGCATACCTATTTCAGCATCATAGCTTCACTTGAAATGCCCTCGATGACATCTGTCCAGTAGAGATAGCTCCACAGGAAGGCTAAGTGAATGAGTATGACTGCACACTGCACACTGGCCACTGGCCAGCATTACAGTGACTCATGGGTAATCAGAATGGTGGTATTACTGCATCCCCTTCTTTTCTCTTACTCCCAGGCTGTCACTCAAGTCACTTCCCACACATATCCGTAGCAGACGGAGATGGGGTTCCAAATCCCGATAAAACTCTTTGCAGACACCACTATGAGAATGATCATAGTGAGGTGGTGATACGAGGTGGAACTTTGGTCGATGCAACAAAGGCATAGCAATTTTTAGATGCAATCAATTCACAAGTGTCCTCAGTCTCCTAGGGGATGAGTCATTGAAAATGTGTAAATAATCGGCAAAACCAACACGACTGAGCAGCTGGACCTCCTTCACCCGCGGTGGATCCATCCCACCCTGACAGAACACACATTTTCAGGCCCACAGGCATTCGCATTCGTTTAGTGGGAGGATTGAAAAACGGGCGCTAAGATTGAGCGATGAAAAGTCAGTGAGATAAACATGTTGACTCCTCCTGGGCTGATTACAGATCAGTCATGATTGATTGTAGTTATTCATAGTCTGCAAGCTCAAGTACAAGGAATGCAAGTGCAAAAAATAGCTCATAGATACTGAAAGATCACATATACAACATGTGGAAAAAACAATGGGGATAAAGTATAGCACTACAAGCCAGAGCAACAGTGGTGGCCAAATTTGGGTTAGGTGGTCCAAAATGGCAGAATCCAAACTTTATTGGCCCATAAAATATTCAGATTTGCAGGGAACACCCTGCTTCCCTTCCAACCAGTTTGGCTAGAAGGTTTTCAATTTCCTGTGCATCTGTCCATCCATCCTCCCGGCCAAAACAGTTATTAGCAGCTAATATAGATTCTCTCTCATTCTATCATGCACACAGACTGACAAATCAAGTTCCACATAATACTAGCATAATGCCTATTCAAAAAGCACTCTAACATATGCAGAGACATATCTCAGAAAGGCAGCAATAGGAGGGTTCGAAAAGTTCACGCTGATGTCTTTATGCAACACATCAGGACGTCCTGTTGCGAGCTGAATCAGGAAGATTCCTTTATCAACCGAACATAAGGGGACTTTTAAAAAGTTCAATATTGTGTAAAAACATTGTCCTGATTGCTTCTGGCATGAATTTAGAATGCTGCTTTGTCAACCAACATAGAAAGAGAACACGCAGACAGGAAGGATAGCTAAGAAATATGGAAGAAAGACCTAAGCAGTCTTCCAGGAACAACCATATCAGTGGACAAGAACATCAATATTGGACTGCTCTGTTAAAACAGTGTATCTGATAACACTGCGTTGGTGTTCTTCTAAAACATCACAATTAATGTGGTTCCAAGACGTCACAGCTTTACGGCTCATGCTGGTGTTCCTGGAACATCACAATTAATGCTGCGCTAAAACCATCATGTCAATTTAACAAAATAGCACGTGTCCACATCTGTCAGAAGATATCATGACTGAATGGGTTAAAGTATAGGACTCTCATCCAAGAGACTGGGCAGCGTATCCCATTTCAATATATTGTAATCCTTTTCATTCATTACTTTCACCTAAATCAAATAAAACAGTTTAGGTGTGAGAGCATCTTTATTTTTCAGATTGCTACATAAAGAACACAGTGCCTCCTGTATTGGCACTCAACATTCAGTGTATAACCTGAGGTGCAGAAGTATCTAGAACAGAAGGTCTAATCCATATCAGCAACTACACCAATAATGAAAACCTGTGTACATAAGGTAGAAAATCAAAGTTGACATATTGTCCCACGATGTGACGTGTATCATTTATGGCAATGTATGGAAGAATCTTCATCATATCGGTTGAAACTTTTCAAAACAACATCAAACATTTGTAATGAACAACTTTGTTTGGATTTGAGTTGAACAGCGTTTGCACGTCAGCATGCGTCAAACACTTGCTGGGTGCTGAACTGAAAACAATACAGTCCATAACAACGATGAGTCATGCAGCTGGAAACCCGGAATAATTTTACTAAGTATACTGGCAAATCAGTGCACAGGCTTTGGTCGAGCACAGGGAAATGAATCACCCCGTTGTCTACTGTATTGTACTGTATGTGCAATACCGTGTCTACAGAATGAAGAGAGAAGGAGCTCACATCCTCACAACCTGCTTTTAAGCAGACATCTAGCAAGACAAGGGTCCTTGTGTAATTGGCTTTACTTTAACTGTGGTTCCAACACGATATTCTGCAATGACACTCAACGGTCCCTCTAATAAGCCAAAGCCCTGATTACAATGCCAAGCATACCTTTAATAAGAGCTGGTTTTCCTTTTACTGCATAGGTACTGGATATCAAACCAGTTATGCAATACAGCCAAAGGATCAGATTTTTACCTGCAGTGTTTCTGTGCAGTAGGATGAGGATTTGTAATTAATACATTATGGTGGTAAACTCTAAACACTAAACTAAGACTTTTTACAATACATACATCTCACAGACACACACACACACACACACACACACACACACACACACAGACACACACACAGATGGAATTAGTGGAACAGTAATCCAGGATTTCATTGTCTACAGTGCACACACAAAATGACACATTTTACCTTGAACTACAGCCTGACACATTGCACCGCCTGACAGTTTCAAAGGAGCTACTGTTGTCAAAAATATCTAGATATTGATACATATTGATTCTGAGCATTTGAAATGGTTTCAATACAAATTTTCGGCAGTATTGATATCTCAGTACAGCCTGTGCTTTCTCTCTTTTGTATTCCTATCAGTTGAAAAACACACACACTCATAACGCTGCTGTGCCCACATAGCCCTGCCTCCATCAGAAGTACATTAACTTGGACACTGTTGTGCCATTGTATGGAACAGGGTACAGACCAAATGTCCAAATGTTGGACACAGGAAATGACATTTAACCCCTTTCTGTGCTGTCCAAAACATGGACAGTTAACAGACGCGTACGCACGATTCAGGCAATGGGGCCGGGTACGTGTCACGCCCCGACAGCAGCATGCCCCGACACGTGTGGACTGCGAGGGCCCGTTCATCGCTGCTTGGAGCTTTAATTTTACATTGAACACTTACAGCATAGCAGTATCTGAGTATTACTTAAATAAACACTCGTACATTTGTGTGCTTAAATCTTGCAAAATCTGTGCTCTTGGTGTCTGTTAATTGATGCTTAATTAACACAGTTACTTCTGATGAACATGTATGACAACTGCGTGTACGATATAACAAAAGCAGATTTTCTGGAACAAAATTATATCATTATATTTTCTCTACCTAGTCATTATCCTTCCAAACTTTTCTCGAGGAAGTCAGAAAAGTTTACTTTGTTGGAAGCAAATCTGAACATCAGACATCAGCGCTGTTGTTTTTCCTAGTGATTCAAGAGGAGAAATGTTTTTTTTGGTTTGTTTTTAGTGGCAGGGCAATGTGGCCACCAAATTTGTGGGCGGTATGTCTGTTGTGCAGATGACCCTCTGCAAGTACACTCTGTCAGTCTGCCCATTTATACCTCTCTGACATCCACAGGTCCTCAACCCTCTCCCCTGCTGATCAGCCCAGTGTAGTGTGTTCTCATTCCATGTCTTCAACTTGCCTCTGTTCCTTTCTTGTCACACTATCTATTTATCTATATTTCCCCTTAGCTCTCTTAGCAGTTTCACTCAAAACCATGTAAACAGTTTCATCTCAGATCTATGTCTATGCTGGAGCTCCGAGTCCCGATTTAAAGAGCAGAGTGAGTCTGCAGCCAAGGTGAGACACCAGCCAAATGAGCTCAATGTTCTTTCTATCACTTTAGAATTTACCTCAACTTTTGCAATGACATGCACACACTGTTGACAGTGCATTTGGCATGAAGAGAGAGAGAAAAAGGGCAACAGAAAGCAGGAAACATATACTAACTTGCAATGTTCATTATCTGCAGAAGGGGTGCACCGGGGTAAAAATGCACTTGCCTTAACCTTGTGCTACAATACAGGAAACAATAAATAGAGAAAACAACTGCTTCCACCTTTGTGCAGGACTGAGCAAAACAAGAATTGTTATTGTTTATTCACCTTAACATGGCTGTACTCTGCCTTGGCGGACTCACTGCTGACAGGCTTGGTCTCGGACCTGGGTTTGAGGACTTGGCGCAGTGGGCTAGAAATTGGCAGGCCTGTCACACTGATCCCATCTGAAAAGACACAATGGTATCACACAGTCAGCACACAAAAAGCACAGGGTATAGAGACGATGCTATCATTACACAGTGGCAAGCGGAGCAACAGGGCAAACAGTCTCACATGATTAACACCACTAGACACTCCATGATGTATTACAAGGTTTTACAGGAGCTATTTTGTGATGAAGTGTTTTAACGACTTTTTCACTTTTTTTTAATGTACTCACTTTCCCTCATCTATCTCTTCTTGTGAAAGATTTCCCAGGGGGGCCATGTTCCTCACAATTACTTGACTATCCACAGAAAACAGGCCTAGACCTGTTGCTTTTGATCAGAGGTAAGGCTTTAGGCAGGTTAAATTAGCTAGGAAGCCACTTTTTTAGTGTGTGATCACAACACATACGTCAAAAAACAATATGTCATGTGGCTGCTTGAATATTAGGGTTATCATTTGACAATATATTGGCTTCTGACCCTTCTAACTTATAACACTTGTCTCACGTTGACATGCAAAACTATGTTGTCACACCACCTCTTTGAGCAATATCACACAGGAATTATGTGTGCCACAGTGTGTTTTACAAAATGTACAGTGTACATTGTTTCAGTAAACTATTGCCACAATATATATGGTAAACAACTGACCGTTTGCTAGACAGAATTAAAGGTGATTTTAGCAGCTTAATCCTGCTTTATGCAGTTTGGAGAAGGGGAAACTGTAATGCACATACAGCAATAACAATGTGAAGTTCGCTACCAAGCTGGCTAGCTAGAAAGACATCTGCAATTAGCAGTAGCGATTGTTTATGCTTGTAATAAAGAAAAGGACCATATTAAAGTGACAGTTTTCAAAACCCTAGTTTGAAATGTGCCTTTAAAAATCCCCATTTGGAGGGCCATGAAGCCATAACACTTCACCTTACCCCCCTCAATCCCAACAAGATTCAGGACAATCGACCCCTAGGCATTTACATGCAAAACGAAGGGGTAGGGCTAAGTGGAATGGGCAAGGGGTGTCTTGGGATTGTATGTATAGCAATGAAGGTTTCAGTTATAGTATACTTATAGTATACTTATTTCCCACTTATTATGATTATTTGCCCTAAAACCAATTGAGATTTCAATATTTTAAAATTATACAAAATCTGAGATGACAACAACAAGCATGTGAAGAATAAATGCATGATTTTATATTCATGACCTTCAGAGAGTCAGTGTGGACATAAGAACAGCTGCACTATCAGCAGCTGCATTAGGAAACACCACAGGGGCTGCCGCTTTAAACCCACCAAGACAATACTCAAAAATGACGCCCAGAGCCCACGCTCTGACGTCAAACGAATCATATCGCTCTCTGACGTCAGCAGAATGCAAAGCCCTGCAATTTCCCCAAAGAGAGAGGAAATTACAGGCCTTTGCAGCAGCTCAGGCAATTGTGGTTCACGGCAGACAGATGGACATACTCACTTACTATCAAACGCTGTAACAACCACATGCAAGACTGGCAAAAGAGAGCCAGTGAGACGAGAAATACTGTTAAACAGAGGAAGTCAGAGCAACAGACTGGTGTGTGTGGAATGAATATATGGATGTACTGACAGAATTAATGCTGTGAAAACGTGGATTATGCTAAATTTACCATGACAGCAGGTAAATCAGCATAAGCTGCAGACTGTCGAATACGCTGTTTCTGCATCTATGAAAAAGCTGCCACAAGTCCATTCATTTCTGTGGGAACGACTAGATCTATGATGTGTTTGTGAGAACTCCTCCCTCCTTTATTTCAGTCTGGAATATGCCTCGAGCGTGTTGAAAAATTAGGACTTCAGAGAGACGGCATGCAACATGTTCCACGGGATCTTCGCAAAGCCAAATTTGCTAACTCACTGATGAATGTAATATAGCTACAGTGAGTAAAAGGTTTGAGGACATATTTGGTTAACATGGGTGGGCTTTCTGCTGTGTCACACAATATTCCACAGAACTGGCAGGCCAACCTTCTGATTGATTTGTCACCATGTCAGTATTTTTAAATCCTGGCTCATGAGGCCCCCTGCCCAACATGTTTTAAAGGTTTCCCCTGCCCTCATAAATGAATGGGTGGTTATCAGGCTTCAGCAGAGCTTGACGAAATGATCATTTGAATCAGGTGTGTCAGTGCAAGGGTACCATCTAAAACATCCATGGCAGTGGATCCGCATGACCAATGGGACTGATGGGAACCTTTGAGATAGCCGGTGATCATCATGGCTTTTTTTCTAATCCAGAAATTCTCTGAAGTACATAAAAAAGTCACTTTTCTGACAGATTTCAGACATATTCAGTGCACCACAGAAAGTGAGCTAAAAAAAAGTAAGCTAACTGTTTGGTGAATACAATACAGCTCTACTGATACCTTATTTGTTCCCTGAGTGAAACTGAAACTGAAGTACCCAAACAAAGGCCACCCAAGTACAGGGAGAACATGCAAACTCCACAAAGAAAGGCCGTGCCCCAGCCAGGATTCGAACCAGGATTCTTGTCCTGAGGCAACAGTGCTAATTGCTGTGACACCATACTGACTACGAAAAACAAAAACAAAAAGTTTTATGGAAATTTGTTCCTAATGATTGCTGTCACTGCATTGGTGTGAGCAATCTCCTCTCATTATGGCCTCCTTCTCTACACCCTGCTGTTAAACTGTTAAAGATATGCATCTGGCAGAAGAGGAAACGGAGATTACATTCTTTATAAAGTGTATCCTTCTTTATAGCACACTGTCTGTTTGAGGAGGTGCACATGACTTTCCATGTCCTGTGGCACAGAGACTGTGTGAGTAATGTGTGGTGTGATTGACGGTGGCACCACTCACAGTCATTCTCTCCTTTACCCCTCCTTCCAATCAGTATCCGTCTAGTTCTCTGTCTTAGGACCTCAGGGAAAATCGGCTGAACTCAGCATTTGTTTCAGTGGCCACCTGGCTGCCTGGATTTAGGTAGAACAGCAAAGACTTGGGTGTCACTTCTGGAATAATTATAACATTATTAGCACAGAGTGGAAGGTTCATGAGATACTGTGAATCTCTGAAGCGTCAGTCACGCTCACACTTCCAAGCCTTTTTCCTAGAAAATGGATATATCTAATAAATATGGAAAAAGTGATTTGTTACAGTAAACCCTGTTCAAAATCCAGTTTAAGAGAGAGAATCATGATACAATTCAAAAATAATTTGACCAGAGCTTTATTTGTCATGTTCAACATGAACTTAAGACAATTTAATGTTTTGTATCTGTGAGTACTGTAAAAACATTCTGACTGATACTGAGGCTTTGTGGTATTTCTGGACAAAAAAAATTGCCATTAATCCAATTCAAACAATGGCAAAAAACAGACACTGCAACTCAAAATTACAGCGCTTCATTCGCAACCACACTGTTATTCTGATCTTACACGCAGCACTGAAACTCTGAGAACACCATTATGCTTCTAACAGTCTTACAGAGTGAGGGAGAGGAAAAGAGATATATTATGAGCTGATGTAAAGCAAATGATAATTATCTTTACATAAAGGCCGTACAGTGCGTTTGGATGCTTCATTAAACTCAAATGTAAATTGTATATAAACATCTATTTTGTTTCGACAGCAGTATCAAATGTCTGACATGCAGAGATCCAGATGGTGTTTAACTTCAGTCAACAGCTATCAAATTTCTCCTACAGACCTTTTTCATTTTGGGGCTGCCAATGTTTTGTTCCCCTTGACATCAATAACACAAAGTGCTTAGTACTTCCACAGACAAACCATTTTTCACCATCACTCGCGATAAGCAGGTCCCTGTGTTGCTGTTTGTGAACTGTCCTGCTGAGAGATCACCTGTCAAACAGCGCTACCCATTCTGCGGTCTTCTTCCTTTGATTTTCTGGTAATTAGGTTTACTTAGGTTTCTGTAGGTTGCTCTCTTATCTTTGTCTGTTCAGCCACAACGGCTATGACTGCTCAGTGCTCCTTTTTCTCTGTCCAACAAACTGGAAAACTGGAAGCAAAAGAAGATCATCCCTTTGTTACTTTTACTTGCTCTTTGTTATCTTGAGGAAATACAAACATTAAAAGATACAGTGGCTTGCAAAAGTATTCAGCCCCTTGAACTTCTCCACATTTTGTCATGTTTTAACCACAAATGTAAATGTATTTTATTGGGACTTTATGTGATAAACCAACACAAGGTGGTCCATAATTGCGAAGTGGAAGGAATATGATACATGGTTTTAAAACATTTTTTACAAATAAAAAACAAAAAAGTGTGGTGTGCAAATGTATTCAGCCCCCCGAGTCAATACTTTGTAAAACCACCTTTCGCTGCAACGACATCTACAAGTCTTTTGGGGCAAGCCTCTACCAGTGATACACATATAGAGACTGAAATATTTGCCCATTCTTCCTTGCAAAATAGCTCAATCTTAGTCTGTTTTGGATGGAGAGTGTCTGTGAACAGAAATTTTCAAGCCTTGCCAGAGATTCTCAATTGGATTTAGGTCTGGACTTTGACTGGGCCATTCTAACACATGAATATGCCTTGATCTAAACCATTCCATGGTAGCTCCTGCTGTATGTTTAAGCTCGCTGTCCTGCTGGAAGGTGATTGTCCTGTATTTGGATCCATCAATCTCCCCATCACTTCAGACCAGCTTCCCTGTCCCTGCTGGAGAAAAGCATCCCCACAGCATGATTCACGGTGGGGATGGTGTGTTCAGGGTGATTTGCAGTGTTAGTTTTCTGCCACACATAGTGTTTTGTCTTTAGGCCAAAAACTTCAATTTTGGTCTCATCTGACCAGAGCACCTTCCTCCACATGTTTGTTGTGCCCCCCACATGGCTTGTGGCAAACGGCATGGCACTGTTTCAACAATGGCTCTCTTCTTGCCACTATTCCATAAATGGCCCGATTTGTGGAGTCCATGACTAATAGTTATCCTGTGGACAGATTCTCCCACCTGAGCTGTGGGTCTCTGCAGCTCCTCCAGAGTTACCACGAGCCTCTTGGCTTCTTCTCCGATCAATGCTCTCCTTGCCTGGCCTGTCAGTTTAGGTGGACGGCCATGTCTTGGTAGGATTTGCAGTTGTGCCATACTCTTTCCATTTTCGGATGATGGATTGAACAGTGCTCCCTGAGATGTTCAAAGTTTGGGATATTTTTTCATATCCTAACCATGCTTTAAACTTCTCCACAACTTTATCCCTGACCTGTCTGGTGTGTTCCTTGGGCTTCACGATGCTGTTTGTTCACTAATGTTCTCTAGCAAACTTCTGAGCCTTTCACAGAACAGCTGTATTTACACTGAGATTAGATTACACACAGGCAGACCCCATTTACTAATTAGGTGACTTATGAAGGCAACTGGTTGCACTCGATTTTATTTAAGGGTATCAGAGTAAAGTGGGCTGAATACTTTTGCACACCAAACTTTTCAGTTTTTTATTTTCAAAAATGTTTGAAAATTATGTATCATTTTCCTTCCACTTCACAATTATGCACCACTTTGTGTTGGTCTATCACATAAAATCCCAATAAAATACATTTACCTTTGTGGCTGTAAAGTGACAAAATGTGGAGAAGTTCAAGGGAGTGAATACTTTTGCAAGCCACTGTAAAATCCATAAGTGATTTTGTGCACTTTAGTTAGCATTTAGCCACATAAGCGCCTCTCAGTAGATGAATGAAAATCTGGGTCAGTAAGGAAACAATCACAGTTTTGCTAGCCAGTTAAATATGGTCCTTAATCCAACGCAAACATGTGGATAACTCCCATGTTTTGTCTTCATCAACAGCACTTCTGGCAGCTATGGGCGTGGCTGACGTGTGATGACTAGAAAGAGAAGTGACTTTTTGTCTGAAAACAACTATGTCAGCTACTCAGGAGGTTAGCATAGATGCCACTGTAGCATCAGTTAAATCAAAACTGGAGCAAACCGTCTGCTCTGCTCCCCACTGGCTTTGGCAGGAGTTTGATTTACCAACAGGGACTGCTGAGAGTGCTCTTTTACTACTGATCTGATTGGTTGAACTTAGCTCATCATAGAGAGGTACACAGATGGTTGGTCCAATCACCTGGCAAGCATTTTTTAAAGGTGCCCGTCCTTTCCCAAACAGTGTCCACAGATGACTTCCCAGATGGTTTTGTGTAACAAACCATCTGGCGCGTCACGACAGGTTTGGTGGGTTATGCTAGAAAAGAACTGGATGGCATGATGTGTTGTCCAAACCATGTCCTTTCTGAGGCCTCAATATCTGTTTTATTTTCAGTCACTTCACTTCTATTAGTGACCAAGTTGGATATATTGGAGCTTCCAAAAACAGAGCTTCCCAGTATTTGCTACTTGGAAGGGGACCACCTTGTGAGATGTTTTAAGCAATTAGAATTCTGTACCGGATGCTTCTTGGACTCATTTAAACTTTGCTTTCCAATCTGGCCAAGACTGGGTGCAAAGATGGTCTTTGATTCACACAAAGAAGTTTTGGATCAAAGAATCTGTAAACACAATTCCTAATCTGACCAGAGAATCAATGCCAGCTTTCAAAACTTGACTGACAAGACTGCTTTAACACTTAGTACTACATATTCATTTTGGTCAGTACCAGAAAGTGATTAGGTTTGATACCAGTCCGTACTTTCTTCTTGGATTTTTTCTTCCACAAAAAAACTAACCAGACTCCCTGGTATTTACAGCAAGTAAAAAGCTTTCTAGAATTGGGTATCAGTTGAATTACTGCTGCAGCAGTTGACAACGGGGAGAAATGCAATAGAAACCTAAAATGAACATGTCGCAGGTTATTACTTCAAAAATGATTCTTTGGGGCTAAGTCTGCGGGTGTTACTTGAATGCTAATTAATTGAAAAGTAACCATACAAGTAGGACAGCAGTTTTCTCACTGATGTCGACTGAGGACAAAGAGAAAACACTGAGACAGCACCTCCATCCCCCTTACTAATTTCAACACAGCTTCTGAAAACATCTTTGTCTCCATATAAATCCTTTAATTCATGTTATTAATAGGATGTATTTCTTACGTTTCTTACTTTGTTCTTGATGTCGACATTTACTGTGGTATAAGGAGCAATTTTAAAAGACCACAACATTACTGTAAGCGGTCGCACTGTCATTAGGTACAACACTCAGACCATTTAACACGATAAAGCTTGCTGTAAGTCAAGGCCCATTAGTCCTGAGCAATGACATCACTCCCATCTGATCCTGAGTTATAGTGTTGTCGTCTCGAGCCAGACTCAACGTGAGGGATAAACTCGTCTGAGGGTAAATCAATGAGGCTCGGCCTGTTTTGAATGTTCCCTCTCTACTGTTTTCTTTGGCCTTGACTGCTTTGCCCCTTCTGCCTCACTTGAAACACAAAGGACATCGAGTGCAGCACTGCCAGGCAAGATCACAGTTCAAGCTGATGCACTGACTTTCTTCACAACGTGCATGTAAAAACAGGCGATCAATAAAAAGCACACGCTTAGTGAAAGATTCCACTTATGATAAATTACTTTGAAGACTCTGACAGCTGTTAATCAGGCAAAAACTAATTCCCACCTTCAGCACAGCATGACAAACAGTGAAGACTAAACTTTGGTCATATGAGGGCTGCTAGACATCTGAGTGTAGGGTTATATTTAGTACAGAGAAGTGCTGATGTTAACACAATACCAGCAGCATAGACATCAGACAGACTCTGACACACACTACCCAAGCTGTGAGCTATCATTTATCCTCAGGCTGTGGAAACGGGTGAAAGAGGAAAAAAAAGACAGAAAGACTGTTTAAGTAGAACTTTTCACCTAGGCAGAGTGGAAAAATATACTCACATCCACATCTGTAGTCATCTACAGTAGTGGTCAAGAGTTGACATACAATTGGAAAGAACATGTATATCATGACAATCTTCAGTTCCAAAGATTTCTACAACTCTACAACAACGCTTTGGTTCAAGTTGGTTTCAGATCTGAATTTGTTATGGGTTTTCTAAAGATTTTACCAAATCTTCTGGCTCACAAATATACATAGTGTAATTCTACATTTGGTAAAATGACCCTTGGCCATTTTCACCTCAATTAGGTGCTGTTGATGGCATTCCACAAGCCTCTGGCTACATTTTTAACCACTCCTCTTGACAGAATTGGTGAAGTTCAACTAAAATTGTTGGCTTCCTGGCAAAGATTAGTGTCATCAGCACAGCCGACATGCTCTCAATAGGGTTCGAGTCAAGACTTTGGGAAGGCCATTCCAAAACCCAAACTCTAGCCTGATTTAGTCATTCCTTTAGCACTTGTTGATGTGCGTTCAGGAACATGGTCCTGTTGGAACACCAAACTGCACCAAAACTTCTGGCTGATGACTTCAGGTCTACCTAAAATATTTGGAGATAGTCTGCCTCTTTTATAATTCAATTTACTTTCTTTAGAGAAAGCATGCACAAATGCAGTCACATCACTCGTTTTGACAAGAGTAACTTTGACCATCCCTCTGCGCTCGCAGGTGAGAGGGGTAGACTGTGGCTGATGTCTCCGTTTCTGTCATTGTCTCTCATTAGACTCAAAATGCCCAATTATTATTAGGTTTGATGAAAGCATGATAGTTTGTGCTATGTGAGGCTTGGAGAGTACTACATGGTGGAATTAAAGGTTGATGATTGTGAAGTACGTTGAATAAAAGTGCTTGGTAAATGCAGTCCATTAACCAATCATTCCTTGATACTGTAAGATTTTTATCTTTATTTTTCAATCCACTATTCAGAACCCAGTGACCAACAATTTGTTGACAATGACTGTATCTGGAAGCTGGGAACACTATCAAAGAAATCTTTAATCCACTAAGTTGTGTCAAAATGCATAAACTGCCATAAGGAGGAATGCATGTTATGTAAAAATGCTGTGTCTCTTAGGCTATTAAGTGCATGTTGCATGTATTATGCTTCTCAGATTGTTTTTGCTCATTTAAAATCAGTGCATTACATTATGCTTTGCCTTGTATGAAGAGAACTAATTAGTGTCATTCTGAAAATACTGAAACAGAACAAGCAGGTACATCATTCCCCTGAGCTTCATTATCAAAGGCATCCAAACCTTTGTCTTGGGAGAGGTAAACACACCTAACCAGTAAGATGATTTGTTATACAGAACCCTCTTAAAATCAAACTCTTACCGCGGCCAGTCAGGAGAAAGGTGAAAAATCTTTCCTTCAGTCCTTCAATGCTGTAAGCTTGGCTTACAGTAGTGGTATAAATTCAGGAAACGGGGAGTCAGTTAGTGCTTAAAGTACCTGGCAGCTGTACCTGGCTAAAACCACCACTGGTTATTTTTACATTTCTGATTATGAGCAGATTCAAGAAACAGGGTTCAATGTTGACAAATAATATGTGAATTTCCTAAAATGTCTTTTTTTTTTTTCTTTTTTTTTAAATGGGAACTTTCTAGTCATTCCTACTTTGAATATTTCTGTCAAGGTGGGATACTCAGGTAAAAGCCTATTCTGCAGCTGCCTCGAACAAGGCAATGATTCATTAATTGTACAATGTGGCATATATGGTGGGTATGGAATACAATTGAACAGTTGCTTGAAGCATCACCTGTGCCTAAATATAATCAAGATTTGACAGTTTAATTAACAAAGATGGCAGAACTAATCTTCCCTAACACAAGAGTACAGACTGAAAACAAAGCAAAACAAATGGCTTCATGCAGGTTCAGCAGTATATTAACACAACATTAATAATGTGTTTTCATTAATGTATCAGAGTTGTAGATAGCATCAAATGTGTTTAGCAAAACCAGCATCCCATAATGTTACCATAATAATTCAATTTAGAGCAGTTGTTGAGACGAACAATGTCTTATCTCCTTAATTCAGGTCTCCAGTTATTGCTCAGCTAATTAACACATTGAAACAGTATTGCTTTAATGACCTCGTGAGGTGCACTGGGACTGAGACTAACTAACATATAGAGTTGTATGTATTTACTTTCTCAGTCATCTGAATCCACATGCATACACACACAAAAACACATTAAGTCTCTGTTGTGCAAGAGCAGTTCCATATTGATTGCTAATTATTATTAACCAGCCCAAAGAGTCTGCGTTGAGGAGGTTCAACAGACTGGAGAAGGCGGTAGAGAGGTCGGGAGCAAGACAAGGAAGAGAGGAAGCTGAGCATGAACTATGAAAATGACTAGAGAGCGAACACAATGAATAAGCTCCGAGGTAGGGGAGAAGGTCAGAGTATTTTTTTGAAAACCAGGAATAAGAATTAGAAGATAGGAAATCCGACAGTTGAATTGAGGAAGCCAGAGGCTAGAAGAAAAATAGAGGTGTAGAGACCTTGGGACCTCTCTCCTATTAATGCTGAATGTTGAATAGGTAGTCTGAATAACAGCAACAAAGTGGCTTCATGTACAGTGGCACATTTGCATTTAAAGTGTGAACTAACGTTTCTGCATCCAACATGTGCATAGATTCAGCTCGGCAGTTTAAAAAAATTGGCATTACAATCCTATTCAATCCACTTCAGGATAAATGAAGGAAAACGTTTGCAGCTACAAGGAAGAGTCACTAAAATGCCAGAATGATAAACATTTAAGTGAATCCAGTCAGCTCCAACAGCTCTACAATAAAACCTTTGTGAAGGCATGAATGCTCACGTTTTGTTCAAACAGGTCTTGATAAGACTTTATGGCCATTTTGAAGGCTATAGTCTGTGATGATGTTAAGAATAAACTATTAGCTATTGTATTACACTTAGAAGTAATTCTGATGTTTATATTTATGTATTAGCCAAGTAATCCGTGTATTAATGTCCAATGAATTTACCAAGCCACTACCTTTTAACTTTGTACTAAATTACTTATTAGGACTACATTAAAAAGAAATCTGTATCGCCACATATAGCAACTGATTTGTCAAGATGAACAAGGGATACGATATTATTCAGTATGAATTAACTACACAACGTGTATGATTTGATGAAAGGTAAAAAACTGTATTATATGAAATCAATACTGACTAATTACATAAAGATAATGTATTACATCATCAGATAACGAGAGTCCACAGCCATGCTAGCAGCTCTGACATTCAGCAGTTTTCAGCATTGTAGTTTTGAGTATTATCATGAAAATATTTGCTAATTAACACAATTACAAAGTACAACTGATGGAAATGTCATCAGTTTTGTAGAGATTTGTTCGGACTAGAGAAAATCATTTGCGGAACTGAAACAAATCTTAACTGATCAGTGTGATTACAATTCATCCTGAAGGGGACATGTCTGTCTGTAATAAACGTATGGCAATGCTTCAAATCGTTGTCAAATCATGTCACTCCACAGTGAACCACCAGCATCAAACTGCTGACGGCGCTTGAGGCATTCCCAAAGTTGATAGGATTTGTCTTTAGTAACCAATATCATGCCAATTTATCCAGAGGTGTCAAATGTCAAATGGTAAACCAACTGTTTGTCACCTGACCTATTTAAAATCATGATGTTTTGCATTTAATATATCTTGCACAGATGCGTGTCTGAGCCCACTCACCATCATTGAGGTCCTGCAGCAGGTTCTCCTGACCAGAGAAGTCCAGCTTGACTTTGATACTGACAGCCAGTGTCACGGCCTGGCCAGGCTTTAGAGGCAGATGAGACAAAACCTCCTCCAGCTCCCAGCTCAGAAACTCCCCAAACACTTTCTCTGCAAACACAAAAACAGAGAGAAAGGCATATTCAGCACCAACAAAATGAGCATGATGATACCTGTTGGGATAAAAATATAGTAAGACTTGCCAAATTTGCTGGAACATGGATGCAAATATATTTGGACAAAGAAAAAGAAAATTACAGTGCTGTGCTTGTAGCCACCTAAGGGTTTTGCACACATAAGCCACAATTCTGAGTTGTTGGTTACCGTTTGTGCAAAAGGAGACGGGAATAATGATGATGTTTCTTTTGCAATAAGCTTTCAAGTGCAACAAAGCTGCTGATTGGCCTCTTACCTGCGAGTCCTTTGGCTGCTCGTCACTAGACGTAACTCTCTAATGTATGACCCGAACCCCTTCTACCTGAGACGAATGACTCAGCTGCATCCACTTCAGCCAGGAGCATCAAATGAATGGTACATCACCTCAATAAAGCATGTGCTCTGTCTATGCAGGTGAGCCATTCCTGCTCTTGGGGATTGCAGGAACAGCAAGCAGGCTGATTTGAACAGGAACACAGCAGAAGACACGATGCAAGTTCACTGCAAAAACAACAGTTTACATGTCCCCGCTTGATTCAGAACTGAAGCCTTCAAAATCCTCTAAGAGGATGTGAATGTAGGCAGCATTAAATAAAGATTTTGTGAATAACGTTCCACTTTAAATATTCATAAACTCAGAGCTCCTTGCAGTGAATTAAAAGAGGGAAAAAGGAGAAAGGGGACAGGGTGTGAGGCAGTGGGGAAATGATTTAGAAGAAAAGGATTGGGAAGAAAAAACAAGTTAAATATGCAACACCAGGGCTTGTAATTGAATAGGTAGACAGCCAGGGTTGTGGATGGTGTTATCGCACTCCTAGACTATGAGTCACAAGAAATGGTAGCCGTAAGACTGTCAAATTTTTCATGCCTTATATAAAGTATCAGACAGAGACATCCATAATCTTGAAAATACAATATGGAGATCACGTCAGTGCCACACTATAGGAGCTATGAAATAACCTCTATTTCTAACACTGTCCAGAACACTTAGGCTAGGGTTTCAGATTTTCATCCTCTCTAGCTTTGACTCCCCCGCTTCTCTTTCAACTTCAATAATCCACCTGTTGGAAAAAGTCCTGGGGAACTGCAGTAAAGTTGCAAGGTGTGTACAAAAGACTAATCAGGGACAATCGACACAATTCAAAAAACAAATGAAAATACTGAAATACTCTGAAACTCTGTGCCGAAATAACAAAAATCAAGGAGCCACTAAGCATTCAATTTCTCATCAAGTCAAAATGTAATTAAGAAACAAAGGACTTGGATGTATACAATCAAATCAATCAATACAGTGTCAAGAGAAAGCACTGATAAGCATAAAGGTGGACTCGCATGTAGAGAAACATTTGACATCTTCCCCGTCATACCTTCAGGTGCACAAATAATGTTCAGGAAAACAATACAAAGATGGCCATGGAAAATAATTAACAAAACCCAATGACTGACACAGTATATACTGGTAATAGATAAAGCCTATGATAGTATTCATTGTTAATTGGTGTTGTTTTCTGTAGTCAAAAGGGTTTCCTACACCTTTAGTCAATAAGTATGACATAAAGATTACTCCGCTGATTAAGCATGGCACAGGCATCCAGAGATACCTGCCTTATTCCATTCATTCTTCTTCTTTGTGAAACCTGGTGCCTATACAACCCAGAATGCAAACCTGCAGATCAGTTTTAGATTTGGCTGTATCAAACAGATTTGGATACTATAGCCTTTATAATCAAGCAGAGATGCAGGCTACATGTCTGCAAGACCACTTGTTTCTAATTCCGACTTCTCTTCCTTTTCAGACTTGTAGTCTTCAGATCAAACCAAAGCTGACTTAAGTCACTCGAGGCAATGTCATCATCCACTGTAATGTGTACAACTAGTAAAGTTGGTGGATGCAGCTCACTTGTTACTTCTGGAAAAGATAACCACATCATTTTTTGACTCTCTTTTATTGAAGAGGTAGGGTTCTAGCACAAAGAATGCCATTCTCCATGTCAAGCAAAATTAGTACTATGGACCCACAAATACACAGCCATGACAAGGAAAATGATGCAGTCAAATGAGAAAGGACCGCACAGGCAGCTAACAGCCAGCTATGACCATGGTAACTAACTGATATGAAGTGTTTTAGAGGACAACTGGGCTGAGTTGATATGAATATCGACAGAAGAGTAAGGTTAGTAGCATTTATTTAAAAAAAAAAAGGTATGATGGCAGCTTATTTGCAATGCAATTCAGAGACAACTCAGATTACTCTCATTCAAATATGAAACAACATAATATTGTATTAGACTTTGTTTTTGTTATCAGCAAAGTTTTTATGAATAAAGACTTATTTTTTGAGAAAGTGAGCTCCTATCTCAGGTGTCAGGATGGCTGAAGCTCGGGCAAGAAGAGTAATGCTTTGTTTTTTTCTTTTTGCCTCAGATTGTCTTCTCACTGTGACTCTATATCTTTTATTCATCCAGCTCCCACAGAAAAGGCAGCAGGCTTCAGAGAGGTCCTCTCAACTATGGCCTGTCTAAAGCCATTACCAGGTTATAACTAAGGAGGCACAGGTGGGTGGCAACGAGGTAATATGATGACCAGGGACGGCAAGTCCTGTCACCATGGTGCTGCAGTGCAACACAACAGCTTCTGTCACTGTCATCAATGATCTCCTGCTTAGTGATCAGGCTTGCAGACAGAGCATAGCCTCAGGACTTACAGGTACCCAGAGTATGAATGTTGTCACTTGGAAAAAATCAAAATAAAAACAAAAAAAAACAAATGCTTCATGCTCAGTGTTTGAAGAAAGAAAAAACATCTGTGAGACCGTACTTAATGGTGGTGTTTTGAGAAAAAGGCTAACATGAGCGTATTAACATGCTTTCAATGCGAATGCCAACATGCTGATGTTAAGCAGGTATAATTTTAATAACGTTCACAATATTAGTTTTGAATATTAGCATGCTAACTTTGTTTATTAGCACCAAACACAAAGCTCGGTTGAATCTGATGGGAATGATTTTTTTTTTTTTTTTTTGCAGGTATTTGAGTATCTTTACAACACAGACCAAAACAGACCTAGTTCTTACTTACTAGCATGCCATTTGGGATGTTAGTGATAAATTATTGATTGATTAATCACCATTAAGAATTTAAACAATTAAAAATGTCTTAATCGACAATCAGAGATGGTCACAAATACAATAAAATTATATTCTACAGTAACAGATAACAGATACTTCAATTTCACATATATCCAAATAAAACACAAATACATGTATGAGAAAATGTACTTAATTAAAATACAAGTAATTTGTAATTCAAGATATTTTACATGAACTAAATTTTATTTTAGCCATTTATTTGCTTCAGTACTGATTTGATTTTGTTGCGAGTTGCTGAAAAGCGACAGACAGAAGCTCCGTAGTGAAATCTAAGTTGTTATACTGCAGGGGTACTCAAATACAGATCTTAAAGGGCCACAAAGATTTTTTTCAATGACTCAAAGGTCCATAAGTTGAGGTTGATCAAGCCACATGCAATAATACTGTAATATTCAAAACAAAATGTCCTTTTCATTCAAAACAACAAAAATACGAACTAAAATAAAATGTCATTTCAATTTTGACATAAATTAAAATACATAGTACATACATACATTTCCTCTTTTTGTTTGCCTTCAAACATTGTGTCCATCACTTCAGTCATGCACTCTTTTATTAGTTCTGCATCTGAGAATGGCTTCTTGTGCTTACCCAAAATCCACACCACTCTAAGTGAGCACTCTTTTGCTTGTTGTTGTGTCATAGATGTGACAAGAATCCTGCTTGCAACTTGATATGACGATTTCAATGCATTTAAATTTGTTGTTCTTACCTTTGAATTTTGAGGAAATGTCTCTTCAAAATTCCTGTGCTTCGTCTCATGATGCCGTTTCAAATTGGAAATCTTTATCACAGCTATAGTCTCCTGGCAAATTAAGCACATGGGTCTTGTGCTGGTTGGAGGGAGAATGAACGCAAATTTTTCAGACTATTCTTCTTTGAATTGCCGATTTTCACTATCCACTTTTCTTTTAGCAGGGAACTTGGGACACGTTATGTTCATGCTATCTAGTCTCCTACAGCCGGGAAAATGTCAACATGCAAACTGCTCCAAAAATGAAAGTGAATGTTAAAATTGCGCTCGCAGCAGTGAGAGTATACACGTGCTGACCCAACCAAAAAACATAGTGAAGGAATAACAGTTCGGGGGCCACAAATAGGAGGCCGAAAAGGCAAATATTGACATGCAAACGGCTGATGAAGGGTCTGTCTACGTCTGGCAATGGCTATATGTGGGAGTGTGCTCACAGTATTACAGTTATTGAGATTTATACCTGAGACCAAAGTATGTGCATGGCTTTAAAAGTCTGACACAAAGAATGGCGATGAATCTACACAGGGTTGAATGTATCTGGCCCTCATTGGCTTTCCACTCGATAAAGGGTTAAGGCTGCAGTGGACCTTGACGACTCTTCATAACTCAAGAACACAATGCAAATAAAAGTAAAAAGGATCATTGTAGTTAACTCAGTACTAGCTACTTAAATCCAGAGAGCTGTTTCCATCTAGAAAGCACCTGTAAATTATAACAAGGGGGCAATCATTATTGAAATTAGATGGTACAACACCAGTAAAAATAAATTATTACACAATACATTCATTCAAGTGTAGTAATTTGTTTGATGACTTGGCTTATTTTAAGCACTTAACATGAAACTGCAGTGGTTTTAGAAGTTGTGGCAGCAAAAAAGATGAAGTTACAGAAAGAGCAGATCTGGGTGATCAATTGAACTGCAGTGCAATTAGCAGGTTGGGTTGTGTAACGCAGAACAGCAGGCTGTTCTTCCTCTGAGGCAATGTATGAGCTTTGGCTAAAATATCTTTTTCTGACATGTTTTCACACTGTTTTCATAAAGCTTCAAGTATTTTTTACTAACAGGGTGAAACACATGAGCTGCAGTACGGCTGCCATGAAGAAACAAGTACATTCCAGTATGTGGTAATTATCAGTCTGTAGAACAAACTGAGAACTCTACTCTGCAAATATGGGCAAATTCAAAGGCAGCATATCGACTAGTAGCTTTCCAGGGGTCACAATGGTTAGCATTAAACAGAAGACACTCAACTATAAACCCTGTCTTTTATGCTGACTATGAAACAAGATCCCAAAACACTTTTTCGAAACATAAAACAGAAGAGCTCTGTAGCCCACTTGATTTCCAAAAAAGACTACATAAAATGTCTCTAACAGACACACTGTATGCATTACGATGACTATTGCATAAAGGCTTCCATATAACTTTACATTAAACAATGAGAACACTTGCAAGATGCTAAGAGTTTTTGTTTCTCCTCTTGCCCAATGACAAGTCAAAATCTTTCCAACCAAACACAACCTTGGCATTGCACTGCCCTTGAGGAACATGATACAATGTTTACCAGCCTTTAATGTAAGCTACTAAATCACAGACATGTTCAAAATGTCAATTAGAGAGGAAAAAGATCTTGCTAAATTCTAAGACATCATCTGAGTGCCTGAAAAGGTGTGTCCCTGTCTGGGTTTGACTGACAGCATCTAGCAAGCTGCAGCCTACGTGTCATGGTCAGAAAGTGTGTTGTTAGTGGTGCTGTAGTAGAAGACACACAGTAGCATCCAATTGAACCAAAGTGACATTTGCAGTTCAGTTTAGATGCTATTTGATGTGCTGCAGCTGAACAACTAATTAGATAACTCGCCTGCAAACGTATGTTGACAGTGTACTTTTCCATGGTGAATGTTTGTTTAGTTCGGTGGGACAAGACATGTTACCATATTTCTAAGTTAGTTGGGAGGAAGACTGTAGAAGGAAAGCTAACATGGGTTGTTGTTGGGTCTGTGGCTCTTGTGATTTAACCATCTGCGTATAAAATGCTGATGTAACTGCTCTATTCAATCATCATCACCTATTTGTTTAAAATGAAGTGATTTTACTGGCACTATGGAAACAAGTTAAGTGGATAGAGAACCACAGTATCCCAATGGCTTAATTTAAAACTAGGCGGCACTGTCATGAAACAAAAAAAAAAACGTAAAACTATAAACTTATCCCTTTTGCAGATATGTATGCCGAGCAGACACTAACATGCATTTTAATTCAATTTGGACTTCAGTGACTGGGGACTATTCAAACACTAAATGAAAGTGGCACCTCACAACCCAAACCTTAATCTAAAATCTGATCAACTCTGACAAAACAAATTAGAGGTTATTTTTTACACCACTGCACCTCAGCTACTCTCGATGTACAACAATAAATATGCAACATATACATGCAGAGATAGAAATGACTTTTATGGAGATTTTCCAAACAGAACAAAGTTACTGGTCGGTTAATAAAATAAAGAATGCAGAAACAACAACAACAACAAAAACGAACAATTTTGAACAAAAAAGTAAGTTGTTAAACTGGCTTATGATTGGCTGTAATCTCTTGAAGGTGAAATTAATATATCTTAATTAAACATGGGACATACATGGCATGTTTCTCTCCTCTGGAAAATGATACAAGACTGCATCTTTGTTTCGATGGAACATATCAACTCGGTTCACACAGGTTCAACCTGTACAAAGAAATAACATTTTCAAATTGCAACGAATGTCCTCTGTGAACTTAAAAATAATATCTGTAATAAAAGTGCTTCCTGGATATGTCCTCACTCAATACAACTACTTAAAGAGTTTCAATATCAAACACCACTACAGTTAGCCCTCAGGAACAAAGTGAAACACAAAAAATGTCTCCTGTGACACACTTCAGACAGAAGCTGATCTGACATTAAAATGGCCTTCAAAGGTCTCCCAGCTCAGACCTAGTATACTTAATTACTTACAGGGGTTCTATCTTTGTACTGTAATGAGGCCTGCTGCAAGAACACACCTGTGGAGGTGGCTATGTTGAAGAGATGGGGCACTTGGCTGTGGTCACTGTGACACAATTAGATAAAATCATGCAGATTGTGTGGGGTGAAAGTAGAGATGAGCAGAGGCAACTTAGGAGACTGATAATGTTTTATGACCAGGTGTCTTTTCCAGCATAGATATGTCAGAGTAGATAAACAGCCAGGGGACAAGTTAGAGGTAAAATTCAACCAAAACAAATACAAAAACAGTGGTATGAAATATGCTAACTATGTTAGCTAAATGACATTCATATTTCAGTCCTCTCTGTATTTTCATGTGTTACAGGTTAATGATAAGAGCTAAATGTAAATTAATAACAACTGTAAAAAGTAACTGGGGTACATATAGCAGTGTTAGTTGGGAGAGTTTCTCATCCAAAATAGAACTAACAAAACAATACAGACTGCAAAGGTAGAGATAGCTTGAGTCCTGATAGCAACATTATCATAGATTCCAGATGCTGCTGCTGAGGTCCCTTAAGGACAAGAACAGCAGAGAGCAATGAGGAGGTGTTAAGGTAGTAATACATAATGCAGAATCACTAAAATGCACATGTGATCTCAAAAAGTAATCATTTTTGAATGACATAACAGTATTGTATGTGTACTGCATCAGACTTCAGTCATCTTATTACCTGCTGAATGATATATGACAAGCAGTCAGCTAAGATATATTTACAGGATAGAATAAGGGAAGTATTTTTTAAATATCAATTAATGTAACTGAATGTAATAATACTGAAAGGAAATACAGAATATTGGCGGCCTTGTCTTTTAATGTACACACAATATTTCTACAGCTCTCACTTCTCTGTGATGGACCACAATAAGGTGCTTTTGATAGCAGTCCACAAGCTTCTGGTAGTCCTCCGGCTGAATTTTTTTCTCATGGGGACCATAGTCCTGTTGGAACACCCAACTGCACCTAAGAACAAATCTTCTGGCTGATTACTTTAGGTTTTCCTAAAGAAACTGGAGACAATCCTCCTTCTATATTATTCCATTTACTTGCTTTAGAGCAACAGATCCACTGGCAGCCGAACAGCCCCACAGCATATTACTACCAACACCATGATGACAGTAGGTATGGTGTTCTTGGGGTTAAATGCCTCACCTTCTCTCCTCCAAACATATTGCTGCTTATTGTGTCTAAACAACAGCATTTTTATTTTATCTGACCACAAAGTTTCCTCTGACCACAGACGTTTCCTCCGGAAGTTTTTTTCTTGGTTATTGTGATCAGCAGCAAACTTCAGTCGAGCTTTAAGGTGCCTCCTCTGGAGCTAGGACTTCTTTCTTGCACAGCAGCCTTTCAGCTCCTGTCGATGCAAAACATGCTTGAATGTGGACACTGACCCCTGTCTTCCAGCAGCTTCTAATTCATTGCAGACTTGGTTTTTTGGTGGTTTTTAGCTGACTCTTGACCTTCCTGACCAGTTTTCTCTCAGCAGCAGGTGATAGTTTTGTTTTCTTCCTAACTGTGGGAGTGACACGACTGGGCCGTGCACTTTATACTTACAAAGAGTTGATGGCACAGTCGACTTTGTAACCTGCTTTGAAATGGCTCCAAGTGACTTTCCTGACTTGTTCAAATCAATAATGTGCTCTTTCAGATCAATGTTGAGCTATTCAGACTTTCTCATTGTAGTGTGTGTGGCTGAGTCTACTGGGTGTATCAAACAAGCCCTATTGAAATGGACCTGGAAAAGTCAACAGCTGCGTTCAGTCAGAATCACTCAGAAGAAGTGAAACAGCCATGCTACAAAGGAAAAAAATTAATCACACATCAACTTTGGACCAGGACTGTACATGAAACGTGACTTGTCACTAAAGAGAAGAAAAACAGCAATAGTGGAAAATATCAGATATGTGTGGATGGATGCTTCCATCTGTGTCAAGTAAAGTGACTTTTATGCTAACAAAATATTTTTTTTTTAAAAAAGGGAATGCAAATTACGTCTGAAGGTATCAACTACATTATGCATGGCAATAATAAAGTGACTAGAGTAAAGCAGAGGAAGTAGAGGTCCCTAACCAGAAACAAACCAGTTGTTTGCCTACTAACAAAAAACCCCAAAGACGAAAAAGAAGAAACCAAACCAGTATCCCTGGCCATCTAGAATGTAATGTGGGAATTCATCTGGGAATATTAAGGGAATACTGGGCAAATGCCAACAGTGGACACAGCTCATTCTTTTTGTCTTGGGGGGGAAACAGCTGATAAGTGATTTGAGTTGGCCATTAGGGTCAGAACCTATTTGGAAAAGTATCTTTTTTTTATCTCCCATTAAGTGCATTCAGGAAAATAACACCATCTACCAATTCAATACTTCTAATGTATAAAACTATACATGCATGGAAATGTCAACCCTCTCGAAACCATACATGAAACAAACAGAATTTTATTTTTATCTTTTATTACATTATCGTATTGCACTGTCCTGTTCTGCACTGGTTTGATGGCATTCATCTGGATAATGAGCATCACCAACTGTTTATTGTGATTTGCCCAGATCCTAATATCGGTATAGATGTAATGGATGAAAACACAAAATGATTAATTCTCATTTTGCTTTGGCCGAGTTTTGTTTATTAAATTTGCCGATCATTTGGATGAAAGCTTGACTATTTTTTAGATGAATGGTTTGGGTTGAGCTTTGACATAGTCATATTATGGTCTGAAGAATCGAGAACAGAATATACTGAATGTTGAGCGCTGAGTGTTAAGAAACAAATCGAAACTGATCACTCTGGTGCCCTGGATAGGAAAGCCTGCTCTAAACAGAGATGACGCACAGGGCAAAAAAGTAGAAGAAAAAAAAAAAGGATAAGCAGAGGAATATAAGAGACCAAGTTATTCCCCGAAACTGGAGAAGATGCAGATTTGAGAGGAGAGGGCAGTTTGGAAGGACTAAAAAAAGATCAAGAAGAAACCCAAGAGAAGAAACTTGAAAACAAAGATGAAAACGATGATGATCCATTCAGAGGACTGAAGCAAATGATAGTAGTAGAGCTTTGTTGGTGGTTTCTCTTTTGGCCAGTTTTTATCTGCAACTGACACCGAAAGCCATATTTGAACTTCTTGACCTTATAATCTTTGGCCTTCAACCGGCCCTGCAGCTTATAAGGAACTGCATGTTAAAAAGGCATAGGGGAAAGGGAGAGGGAAGAAATATAGTTTTGTTACTTTATTATTGGGTTTCAACAACCCTACTCTGAAACTCAGAGCTCACACATGTTCTTAACAACTCTATAATGACACTTAGAGTTTAAAAGCACACAACCCTCCTCCAGTTAGTTAGAATTTAAGAAGCCTCTTGGATGAGAGCTGAAACATCTTCAATAAACTAAAACAAGTCCAGTTGCCAACAATACAGCACTTAGAATTACCATGACCTGGATGATTGAGAACCCTCATCAACACATTTCAACAACTTCATAACTTTTCTAAACTGTTTTAAATGTCAATCAATTCTTACCGAATTTTAGAGAATGATTGGTTGCTGGATTTTTACAGTAATAATCTTATCCTTGTGTACTGTATCAACATTCTGTCCATATTTGTGATATCACAGAGCCTGTGAGATGGAGTACCTAAAAAACAGTGACATTTTTCATGCAGTTTGAATGGCTTCATGCTTGCTTGTGTTTGTGCTGATTAAATAAAGTATACAGCATAGGCTTGTATAGTATAAGTTAGAGAAAGTCTACTTTAACAGTATTTTTAAAGAAAATTGTTTGAGTTAATTCATTAAACTTTAAAGTGTCTGTTGAAAGTATCTGAGTAAAACTACAGATGGTGTTTTTCTAATTCAGGACTACCAATGTCAGTTCTTTTTGCTTGTTCATCCAACTCTGAAAATAACATCCCCTTGGAGGCAAAACTATTTTTGCAGCCTAAATCATTTCCAACAAACAAAACAACAGTTCCTTTTCAAAGAGGACTCGTGTTAACCAGAGAGACTACATCGTTCTTTGGACTCTGGCCAGCAGCGAGCAGGTATGGGCGAAACAGAAGCAGCAGTTAGTCACTAGATGAGTATTAGCGAAAAACTGACTATTTTAATTACAGTTCTGTGCTAGTTAGCATTTACAGGTTCATCCTTATCAACCTGAGAGCAACGGCTCAATTGGGCTTTTGATTTTCTGATTCTCTCACTACACTGTCATAGAGCCATAAATCTAAATCAGCACTTGAAATGCATGAACAGTGAGAAAAATATGCAACTGAGCGGTGTCAGACTAACAGAAGCTGTCTAGTAAGACAAGATCTATGAGCGTTAACCCTTGGACAGAGGATATGCTTGTGTAGCCAGTCTTCAATTAAACACAGAAGCATGGTGCCATTCTGGAAATGTCAGATCAATTCCACATATATTGGGTCCCAGCATCCCCTCCTTTGTCCACTGCTGAGGGCACAGGAGTAAGACTTAAATGTACTGCATTCCAAGGTTATTTTGTCAATATGGTCCAAGCAGATATGCTTAGATAACTTACACAAGTCAGGGAACCAAAAGGATAAAGTGGGTAAATGCAAAAGGTGATGAAGCGACGCCGCATGGGTGTAAAGATAATTGTGAGGACAGATAACTGTACAAAGGACAAGTATTAACTCATGGCCAAACATCTTTTTTTATACCGAGTAATACATTAGTATGAGCAATATCATTGTCATCAGTAATTTGTGGTTGCCAATCCCATCAGATTCTGCTCTGATCCCAAGATATTTGCCAACAGAAGATAGTTTAGAGATTACTTTTACATTTTTGGGATTAAAAAGTGGATTTATCTTCACTCTTGGCAATAGCAGGGATTTGCTGTCTCTGCTGTCAGGTGTTTATGTACTTTAATGTTGACTGCAGACTGGAGCTGGTAGTGTACTTTATAAGTTCATGTTACAGACAGGAGAGGGGGGAAACAACAGAGTGACTGATTCACATTATTTCTAGTCATGATCATTAACTTCATCATCACTTTCTGACTCTCTCCCTGAAGTAACGGTGACCGGATGAAAAAACAGCATTACATTACAAGAATTTTAGGATTTTATACATGTTTAAATACTATTGTTGGCATGTCTGATAATGTAATTAGATGACTTGACGAAAATTATTACAAAGGTCCAGTAGCTTTCAACAATTTATGGCAGAAATTTTACACACTGTATATGTGAGGGATCTTTAGCAAAAATATTTATGGTATGTGATAGTGTCAAAATATATTATATATTCATTTAGTTTTTTCTTTTCAGATTTGTCTAACTAAATATTCACATCAATATTGGTCTTAAAGAATCAAGTATCATTCATGCTCTTCTTTACACAGTGATAGGAATTCGTCCAGAAGGCAGCAGGGTTTAGCTGGTTACTCTTTAAACTGACAAAATGTGGACACCTGTCAACACTGAGCAGTTTTTGTGGTGTGTGCGGGCACACTGTCCTGCTGGGGGGTTCAGTCATAATTGGGTGCCATTGCCATGAGGGGGTGTACTTGGTACATAGGTGTTTGAATTGCTGGTGTGTCTCAATGAGATGTGTAATGAGATGATTAATGTAACTCTCACATCACCGTCAGTGGTTGTAATGTTGTGTACTGTATGCATGCATGAATGTTTTGTTGGTCAAAGAACTAAACTTACAAATAAACTACTAGCGGCAAAGTAAAAGGTAGAACAGCTGAGAGCAAAGTTTGGAAATGTTGCTGCCTTTCTTAAAAAATGTAGCTGTTTTTACTCACAGACAACACGATAAAGACAGAAAAGCAAAAGGCAGCACAGACACAGGCAGTCAGAGTGAGGGGGGACTGAGATCTGACGTCCTGAGCAGGTGCTTGAACAAAGAGATGGAACACAGAGTGAAAAGCCGCAGGGGCACAAAAGATGTAGAACCAAAGACAACGGGTAGTGACCTCTGTGTACTGCAGACACAGGGACTGCAAGAGACTGCAGCACAATCTCAGTGGGTAACAAAGTACATCAAAAGCAATCCTGACTAAAACAGCATGATAACAAACACCACAAGTACAAGCATCAATGAACTTAATACATCACTGTTTAAGCATATTTAACTTAACTAATTTCACACTGTCATTCATTTTCTCATTTGTGTAGACAGGTACTGACCTTTGGTGTTGATAATCTTAGAGGTGAGCTCCAGAGTCTCGATCTGCTCAGATCCAATGTTCTCCAAGGTGATGGTTAGCTGCTGGGTCTCTCCGTTGAAAAGCTGGACTGACACAGTGCTAGACAGCTCCTCTTTTGACATCGGCTGAGGTGTGTGGGCTGACCTGTTGGGTTTGTGGAGGAGGAGGGCCATCAGTGAAGGCAGAGAGCAGAACTTATCTATTTATTTATTACAGTGCTTCTTAATGTGAGGTCTGAGGATGTCCATGGGTTCTTGAGGTGGTTGCAAGGGGTCCCCAGCATGTAGGGGAATTATTCATTTTCACCATGATTCCAACCACAACTAACACAGTGACAGACATTACAACATTTAGTTCATGGATTACATAGCCTACACTTTCTGTGATAAAACATTTACAAGCACAATTCTTATCAGATGGGGAATTTTTTTTTTTTTTATTTCAAATGTTATTCAGGGTTCTTAGTTTAGCTTAGTTCAGGGTTCCTTAACGTGAAAAACGTTGAAGAACAATTGCCTTAGGGGAGTATGAATTAAAATTAAATAACAAAAACACAATGATATCAGGCGTATAATTGTGAAGACACATGTAATGTGGTTTGATGTGACTATAACAGACCCTTTATACTTCATAGTAATACTTAAATCACAATTTGAATAATAATTCTTCAGGCATTAATCAGCCAGAGATGTGTGGAAAAAGATAAAGTTTCAAATGCTCTCACTCATGTTTTGATAAAGATGATACAGGCATTTTGGAATCTCATTAGACTTCAGCGCTGCTTTGTCTGTTTTATGATCAAACATCATATGAGTTGGAGTTCAAGTGTTTAATATGTGAAAGCTTAATTGACATTATTAAAAAAAAGGCACCGTTTCAAACATTAAGTCATGTGTTGTTAAGAATGGAAACTGGTTCAGCGCAATATAGCATGAGACTCATTCTGCATACTCGCATTGACACTTGACAGTCATCACACTACAGAATATACGCATATAGAATAATTGTGAACTCTCCCAATTTTTGTGGGAGCTTCCTGTTGTCATTGCCCTGTCTTGGTTTCCTTCCAGGGTCACAATTCTCCTGTATTTCTCTTGATTTCTGACAAATTTTGACTGTTTTCCCCCTTTTAGTAATCATAACCTGATACGGCACTGGGCAGCCTACTATACTGTTGTGCCACGTCCTTGTCGGTTAATGATAAGGCAATATAGAAATGTAGAAGAAACACTCAAGAAAACGTCAGACTCCTTGTCGAGAGTTTCCATTTCTTGTGAAGAATTTTAATGGAGGGGCTTTTTCCAGGGAAGTTTTCCAAGTACACTGAACGCTCTGGTTTCATGATCCTCCAATTTTTTTTTGTGGTCTCGAGATTAAGTATGGCCTCCAGTATACAGCATATATGTCAAAGACTGTAATACTCCTTTAAAGAGTCAATCGATTAAATATATATAGATGAATGTGGGCGTTCACTACAACTTTACCTTGTCTCATTTAATATGCACATGGTCTGAATCGTAACTTTGATATACCACAAACCCTCTGCCTGAGGCTAGAATTAGAATGCCAGTCATCACCAGCTGCCTTTACTTTTTTTCTGAACTTGACAGCGGGTCAACACAATATAACTCCTACTGATATTTCAATTGCATTTTTTGAGATGGAATGAAAACTCTAAATGTTGCAATGCAACATGCATTGTTCACATTTTATCAGATGTTTCCCTCCTTTTAATTCAGTAGAAGTGTTTTATGAAACACTGCTGAAGGCACAGGGCAGATCGATGCTCTACATCATTCAAAATGTAGTAAATAACCAAAGCTCAAGTTAAACACTAATGTTAGTGATGTAAAAAATAGACCTGGGGCTTTTTTTGTTGGAGCTAAGAAGATATCTGTTAAGTCAACAATGCACCTTTGAGACAAAAGTCAGAGCTGAAGATCTACCTGTGGACTCACCCAAGGGACCACATATTAGATTTGAAATCTATTTGCTTGATATATCTGCTACAGCACTCTTCAGCACTGGCGAATAAAAAGATTTTCCACATCAAAAGCTTCTGAAGTGCTGTACTTACAGGCATGACCTAAATAGTGGATTTTGCAGCAGCTCCACTGTCAGAATGATTTACAGCCCTCCAACTGCGTGCTTTACCTGCTGTATTTTTCTAGTAGTAATTTAACCCATGATTTCTCCTGTTATGTTTTCTACTTCTACTGCATCCAAAATGTCACTCCACCTTACAGGTGGTACATGAAAACAAATGCCCTGGCTGCTCTCAGAGAGTGCAGCTACTTCTGATGGAGGAAAAAATGCTCTGTTAAAGATATCAATGGTTCTGTTACAACTTACGCAGCATTGACTTCAACTGCGTTGTTTTGGTTTGTTCTGTAGTTTAGGTTCTTCGATATACAAGAACCTGAACAGTGTATCAATTAAATGTGTAGTGCTACTTACTTGTTAATCATCACTTACACTCTAATTTGAAAATTTTAAAAGCAGTGATGCTAACTATCATCAGCTTTGATTGACAGTTCAAGTCACATTCACTTTCAGATTAAAATATTTTATCAAATCCAAATTTGAAAAGTATCATTTTTGCCACTGGCATTATATTTATTTACGAAACACTTGTGGTTAGATTTTATTTTAAAAGTTATATTTATGAATCTCAACTTTCTATTACTTTCAAATACTGCTCATAATCAAGACACCTATTTTCATGGCCACTGTTAACCTCAGCACGGGTAAATGTTAGAATGAGTTCCGTGTTAGAATTGGACAATCAAATGGTTCAGTACACAAATCCTGGACCTGACCTGACCTTAAGCAAGTGACACTGCTAGTTTGAGTGAAATACTGCCCAGCATCAAAGAATGAACTAGCGTTTCCATTACTAACTATAATATTACAATATGATTATTATAAAATAACTGAAGCGTATTAGTATTAGTTATTAGAAATAAAGCCTTCTCTTTTAAATCACAAAGATACCTGAACACAAAGTCAATGAATATTTTATAATGTGACAAAAGAAATGAGAAATATCCTAAGATTTAAACCTCTTCATAGACACTCTCCAACATGTTCAATCTTCAGGGCAAATACTACATACCAAGTATGTTGAAAACATTCAAACTGGTTTTGGTAAATATCTTTCATTCATTTGGCATATGTGGGTTGAAAGTGAGTTGATTCTTCTGCATCATTCTCGTGATAGGATTTGTCATAGATCAAACAGGCGAGTGGCACTCAGCTGAATAATTACCTATTGTTTCTTTTAGGAAACTGAGTATCGACACTATCCAAGAGCAGTGCAGTCTGTGGGTAGCAAGACAGTGACACATTTTTCATTGTTCTGGCTCTGGACTGCAGCACAATGGATGTGAAATAAAATAATTACTATGAGTTTAAAGTGCTGACTTTCAGCTTTAAGGGTGTTCCCATCAATCGTCGGGTGAACAGTGTTGGACTCGTTGCCCTTTCTTATTTTTATGGCCAGACAGTGCATTGCTCTTGTCTTTTCTACAGTCAGTCACATGACCTCAAATCAACACAGCATGTGTTTCACTTTCTGAAGAGCTGAATGAAGCCAAAAGGTCCAAACACGAATGACAGGAAAGGTTTTGCAACAAAAAATCTTATAGTTGAGGTAGACAGACAGTATTTTATTAGCGTTGTTGGGCAAGAATTCAACCTTTCAGTTTTATTGGAATTTAGGTGGTTTGATAGAAAACTAGACTTCTGCACCAGGTTTTTTTTTCAGGCTCTAGAAATTCAAGCCTGAGATGGGACACATAGGTATATTTAAGAGGGAGGGCATTCCTATTGGCTGCTCTACAAATGTGAATTTCCCTTCAGATGGTGAAAGCCTCAGTCTTGCTGAAAACTTGCAATAACTATCCAGTTCCTTCTTTGCCTACAACAACATATAGTACATAATATGTGTCAACAGATGCCAGCTTCACATAGAGCTTCAATTCTATGGAGCTTGTATCACTGAGTGGCAAAGACACATGATGACAAACAGTGGAGGATAACATTTGCGGAGGAACAGTAGAGAGTGTATGTGTGTTTAATATACTAGCTATGCAGCTTTCACTTGCACAAAGCTGAGGATCTCCAACCTGACAGCCAAATGATGCATCGACCCTCTCCCAGAGAAATCAGGTCCTCCTCTGTTTCTGGCCCTCACCGACTGTGACTGAAGTTGTAAAAAGGGATGTCTGGACTATCCTCTCACCCTTCTGTTAGACGGCAGTACAGATGCCCAAGGCGCTTTGCTCTGGGATCGAGAAGTGCTGGAGGCATGTCAATGATAAGAAAAGTTTGTGCAAGAGGGGCGGGGGTCTCGGTGAGGGTCCCAACATGGGTAACCAACCCCTTTCTGTTGCCGTTTGAAGATGCGGGTTTGGTGGGAGAGGCTTGGTGGTGTAATATTAGGCAGCAGAGAGAGGGGTGGAAGGTTTTGTAAATAATATAATAATGTGGATGTGAACTGTCAAAATAGTTGAGATCCATTTAGTCCCGTCTAAATTAAATACAAGTATGTACACACACACAGAGACAGTGTCAGAAAAGTTGAGATTCATACACTCCTGCCAGACACAAATACGAGAAATTGACATTATACATAGTCCTGAAATGATTCTGAAATATATCAAAGCTCTGCCTGCTGCATTGTGTTTGCCATAATTACAGTAAAAGAATGTTTAACAGAGATTGGAATAAATGTATGAAAGTTTAGAAGTTGAATGAAAAAAAGGCCAAGAGGAAGTGACACATCACTGTTTGGTGTAAAAAGGAGAAGTGTGCGCTCAGGCCTTAACAGGATCACCGTAAGAATTAAGTGTTGAACTTGGCTTTTTACCAAGTATAGTAAAAAGATGTACAACAGTTATTGAAAACAATGTATTGAAGTTTAGAAATCTAATAAAGCGTTGTGAAATCGTTAACCATCATCAAGGGGTTATTAATCAGTGAACAGAGAACATAATCCATGGTCCGAAGCAGTATATACACTGAGAAGCACAGACTAAAGAGCAATTTTCCACTCGCTCCAGCCTTGAAGAAACACCTGAGACGAAGAATGTGAGCAGCCTAAACATTGCTGAAAGGACTTCAACAGATCTTCAGCAGAAACAGACCAAGGGATTAAGAGCACAACGGATTAACAGTTTTTGCAAACATGCTGTGGATTACAAATTGGATGCTGGAGTACTTTTGTTCACTCTGCTGGCTTGAAGTTTGGACTTTGTGGAAATTGAGAGACCTGGGGCGGGGTTGTGATTTGCCTCAAGGACTTGGACTTTCAGCAAGAAGGGAAAGGCAAGCCATGGAAAGACCTGACCCTCTCCATCTCACCTAAATTTAAGGATTTCTAACCAGACCTCAGCTCTTTAGAATAATTTGTTATTTAAACTTTTGTGATTTTATCAATAAGGATTTTAGATAATGATTGATTGTAACTGAAATACGTATTGAGCTGCATGGTTTGCCCTTGCTTAAGCCCATGTAATAAAACCAATATACTATAGTTAAAGTTGTGGACATTGATTTTATGTCTCTTGTGTGTGCATAATATCTATATAGGTTCTTGTGTCTCATTTCATATCCATTTCATATACAGTATGTGTATAGAGCTCAAAATGGTTTGACTGTGTGTAGTATGAATCTCATACCCACAGCTTTGTGGACTAATTATAACCAGGAAAATGACTCATGAGATGGTGTTCTGACCGTGGTAGTGATGTGCTGAGCTGGAGACGAGGAAGTGAGGGAATGACTTCAACCAAGCAGCCACTTGTCTTCACACCAGCCAGGCCCTCCAACAGACAATCACTGGTGACACCAAACACTGACGTGTGGTAACCTGGGTTCAAAGGCAGATCAGAGGAAATGGTTAGCTGCAGTGGATAATGTTTTTAAGAACAGGGGGAGAGACGAAATTTGCTTCTAATACAAAAATGCATGCAACAGAATTCACAGCAAATATGTCCACCTCATCAATATGTGCAATACTGGACCAATACCATTACTGAGCAATGAAGCAGGTTTCCAGCTGGACTCACCATTGACAGTGATGTTGCCAGCTGTACGTGGAACACCAACCAGAGTGACAGGGTACAGGCCAGACTCTGCAGGTAGGGACAGAGCAGCAGGCAGGGATTCAAACTCCACTCCAGAGGTCAGCAAACCCTGAAAACAAATTAGAAGAGCATGGAGCGTGATCAAAACATAACGCTAAACTTTCATGAAAGTAAAAAAAGGACTCAGAGGTAGAATCTAATTCAAATCAAAATGACAATTTCTTGGCAAATGATAGCATGAATCAGCCGAGATGAAAAGGTGAGAATAAAATATGTAGTGAGACTACAAACTTTGAATCAGTGTGTTTTTTTTTTTTTTGTGAGCAAGAGCAGCCATAGCTGTAAAATGTCTCTTTAAAGTTATGATGAGAAAAGGGTTTGTGTCTTTTTCACCTGCAAGTTTGAGAACAAAAGTGTAAAAACCTTGACTCTCTCTGTATGGAAAGCACTTTCATCACAAAGAACACTTCAGTGAGAATGTTTTGAGATTATCAGAGGGTTTAAAGTCAGAAAAAAAATGATAACAAAAAGAAAACACCCTCTACAAATAATAACGTCTCTCAGCTCTCATTTGATTCTTTGTGCACTCCATGCTAACACGTCCCCCAGAGTGATGTGCAGCTGTCTGATTCTACCACAACAGTTCAGTGGAAAGGATCTCTCAAACTGTTTCATGTGATTCATCATCTTAATCTACCCATGATGTCCTGAAGATTAAATCTCTGTCACCACGAGATGGCCATTTCCACTGAATAAAATTGCTCTCCGTGGGAAACGGCTGCTTGAGCCACGTGTGCGTGAGAAATGAGAAGTGAAAATAACAGCTCACAACACAGAAGGAGGAGGGATCAGACAGGTTTCAAATGCAAGTCAAAAATTCTAGTATGACTGGGACATCTCGTGCTGAGTGTCTTTGTTTTTACACATTGGGAAATTTTGAGCCAGGTTTTCAAAGGTTTCTGAGCCCTGAATAAATATTCTAATTGTGAAAGTCAGAAATACCAGTCACATAAAAGAAATGCTCAAAGGACAATTCAGATTTCTTATTACTTGGCTCTTATTATTGCATTTTTGTCCACTATTCTATTGATTATCATAACATTGTACTCATCAAAGTAATTAGTGAGACTGCAAGGCCAAACAGTCAGACAGGTTATTTGTTTACCCACCACATTCCTGTATCAGTCAATGTATTAGTTCATATAGCGTTACTACCAATATGAAGGAAAGCAAAAACTACTGAAAATAAAATCAAAGTTCTATAAAGTGGAATTATGCCTTTGAAAGACCTCATATTTAACCTCAAAAATGTCATATTCAACCATCCCCAACATCCAACCACCGTCTGTCGCTGAGTGTCATATTAAAAAGAAAGCAAATGCTCCAGGTCCACGAACAGCACTGTCAAATTCACTGTTATCTTATGAAATAATAAGTAAAGGTGGTTTTCATAGGAACATAATACATGTATGCAATACTGTCTCTGTAAATATATTAAATATTAAAGTAAGTATATTAAAGTACATACATCTTCACCATGAAGTTCATACAAAAACTGTAGTTCCTATATGTAAAAACTGTTGTTTCTATATGTATTGTAACATTTGTCCTTTTTAATAAATACAAATGATGTTTTGCAGTCACTAACTTTGAACAACACTAAGGCCAAGTTCAAGCCAACTTTATCGCTCAGTCCGGCGACACCAGTGCTCAACTTTTGCTGGAATGCAACATAAGGCGCTGCAGTGGCCGATCAACTAAGTACAAGAATAAGTGTGAATCATGGATTTCTATTGCTTTGTGATAAAATGAGTAAACAAATAATGTGGCCTGTCTCAAAAAACTATGAACCACTGTGCAGTGTTAGCATCTGATAAGTCTTTAAGGTAAATTTCTGGATCAGATGCCCCATCATGAGCCATGTACTGTGAGGCAAAGTCAGCACTGTAAAATACTCAGAAGTGCCAGTGTAAACAAGCAGTTATTTTGCAGATATAATGTTAGACATTTTCACTCTAACACTGGCAAATTATTTGCACTCACTTTAAAAATTGTGTTTTAAAGTTCTTACTTTAGCAGGAAAAACTCAATTTTGATGATGGTGTAAAATGAAAAATGATTTGAAACTATCCTCCTGGGACCCTAATTTTTTTGCAGCAAAATTCACTGCAATTCATCCTTTTGTTAAGGTATTTTAGGCGGAACCAAAGAGGAGCCAAGCTGCTATCAATACTGAAAGTCATCATGTATATAACATTATCTGCTCAGAGCAATATGAACTCTGGGCTCCAAGCTTAACCACAACCATGGTCTCTTCGTCTAAAGTTCTTCACACATTTCTATGATATTTGATGAAAGGTATGTGATTTTTAACTCTGGGATTTTCTACTGTACTTGCGCTAAATGTTTTTAAAAGTATGCCTGGAAATTTTACTTGATAGATTATCATATGTAAAACTATCTCAGCAGTCTGTTGTTGTTTCTGTCTGCCGGCTTAGCGGCTGGCTATGATGTCGACTGCAGAATTCCAATAGGCTGTGATAAAAGAAATCAACAATGCAAGAGAAATACACAGTGTCTAGTTACCTCATTAGCAGTCAGACAATACCTGCATGTGGCTTTAAAGTCTTTCTGAATGTGTGTTTTGAACTCATGCCCCCCCCCAGAATAACTGTATTTACATTCTCAGTACACACTGGTTGGTTGCACAAGGCAGACTGAGGTGACGTAATGACTGCATCAATCCCTGACAGCAGACACTACCTCACTAGAGGGAAGGCTGCCGGAGAGCTGAGCCACTGAGGTACCACAGCTGTGATTTAAACTCTCCTTGCTTTCACTTCAGGACATTACACACCTCCATTGGACACCAAAGGTATCAGTGTTAACCTATTGGAAATGGTTCATTTTCATTCAGCCTTGAAAAGGTTAATTAGCCTGTTTCACTAACAATAACGATTAGAGCATGTGCAAAGTGGATAGTATTGTTTGAGCTGGTGTGCAGAGACTTCACTGGCAGCAACACTGGCAGTTGGCGGTTAACCTTTTGTTTTGATTTGATTTCACTATTGCTATGAAAATGGTATGATTACTATTTATGAGTATTTCTTTGTTCTGGCACATCATTGCACATGTGATAGCAACAAAAAACGTCACACAGACACAATAAAAAAATACACACTCCAAAGAGAGACATTTCTCTCTGGTTTGGCTCAAAACTTCACCACTTCACATTAAATAAAAATGCCTTTTCGCAATTTTCCCAATCGTGTAATATGATTATGTGTGTGAGTGCATGTGTGTATATATATATACATATATATACACACACATACACACACACACTCATATATATTTTATCTTTGTGTTCTATTATTGAAGTAAAGGACAAAACAAACTTTACTGCAAATAACTAATCTGAAAGACAAAACTCAAGGTGTTAATTTTTTGTTCTTGTTTTGTGAAAAAGTGAACAAATATCCACAACTTATTTGTGGGGAACATGACTGGAGCATATGCTGGTGACCCCTCTGAAAATGAGGCTGTGGGGCTGGGGGTTGTGGTAAAAAGCACTACTTTAATAGACAATCAATAAAGCACAAAGCAAAGCCGGGTATTAGTGCTGAAGTCGTGTGGTGACTGAGAAAGAGGGCTTGTCTTGCCAAACTACAGGGTCACCTTGATGACGGAAGATGGAAAAGCGACCTTGTGTGTGTTTGTTTCCCAGTGTGTTTCAGAGAGCTGGTTTATGTACAGCGGATGGATGGCTGTTCAGGTCTAACGGCAGTCACTTTGTCTGGGGTACAGAGGAGCTTTTGGCAGCTTGCGTCACCCTGTCTGTCACTACCTGCGTGACTCTTCAACACCACCTGAGGTTCCCAGCTGCCATGGACCTGTGAAGGGCTTCAGCACCCATCTGTGAACTGATCAATTCACCTTTGGGTGGGGAAGACATTATTACTCTCTGACCTTGCCTGTTTGACTGTTTCAGCTCACAGCAGTAGTATGGTAACTCCCTGAACTTTAGATGACACTCAAATTTCTCATCAATGCGTACGCCAAGAATGTCCTTAAGTGTTAGTAAGTTTGGGTCTGCAGAGATTTCTCACTGGAGTCCTTCTGACTTCCTGCTGCCCCTCACACAAGCAAATGCCAATGCTAAGAGAAGACAACTTTAGATAACAGCAAAAATACAACAGTGTTTTTTAAGAGGTGACTTAAAGGAAGTTACTGATTATTATTACCTCATGTATGTCATTTCAAAGACAAGGGGCAATGATGGCCAAACATGATCACCTAAGGGCCTGAGAACAGGCTTAAATGGAGTCAGTGTTTTGATGTCGTCTGTAAGTGAGAAGGCTGGCTGCTGCACTCTGGACAAGCTGGAGGCGAGAGAGGAACTTCTGTTTATGCCAAAATGGAGGGAGATACTGGAGTCATAGAGTACATGATTGACTTTTTCCAGGTCATACAAAATATGTTATCTTTTAATCATATAAAAAGTCAGTTACGAAAAGTTTGTAAAAATAAAAAACAAAATTCATTAGTAATATTGTAATAGCAGTATTAGCTATATCCTTAGGGACTTGGCTGTACCTAACCAGTATCATCATGATAAATAAAGACCTGTTGGTTCATTTTCTCTGACAATAGATGTGTTTATAAATGTGAGAAAATAATGCAGATTTATTCCCGCTGGCAAACCTCTAATCTCCATTTCCCGAGGCCTCGGACATTCACAAAAACAAACAATTAACTTTTCACATGAATCACAGCCCCAACAACTTTAAAGCACAATCAAAAATTTCAATAAAAAAAATTGTGTGGCTATTACATGCACAGGCTTATAATCAAATTGTAATCAGGAAAAATAAGCAACATGAGGTGCTTTTATCCAGGAGTTCTTAGTCAAGTAGAAATTGCACTCAATTTGCAATGAGATGAAGAGAAAAAGACAGCGCCTTGATGATGTGGGACTAAAGATGGTACCCTCAACACTTCATTGCATAGTTTATAATTCTGCAGCACAGTAAGGATACTGGTGTTCAATAGAGGAGACGAGTGTATATAACGTGGATCAAGCCATCTGTTGTCACTGTTAATGGTCTGCATTCATACAGTTCACTGATAAAACACACACTTCCTGTCATTACAGTCTACCCACTCGTCCACATCCCTCTCTTTTTTCTGCGAGTCTATATCACACTGCTTTTAAATCAGCAGATGGTTTTATGAAGTTTTGTTTCATGCTGCTGCAGTCCCCTCAGCATCCTGAATGAAGCAGTATATTTAACCTGGTTGTCTCATAGAGCCTTGATTAAAAAGCCCAATAAGAATGTTTAAATTTTCTATGATGCATTTTTAGTAGTCCCTCTTCAAATTGTAGTATAACAACAACAGACCCACAGCAAAAGCATCCGCCATTTCATGGCTTAATTACGTAGCCTAATGTAAGTGCAGTTGGATTCTCTCTAAACAGCAGCTGTCGCTTCCTAAGACATTTTGAATTCTCCTCTACCCTTTTCTTGACCTCATGATGTATTCCATCAGGGTTAAGGGAAAGCGGTTAGGAAAGCACTACTCGACAGCCCCAGTGGTGTTTCCCTCCTGTGTTCGTGTGTTTCTGTGCCCCTCCACAGCCTCGTTTTCCCACTACACCTGTCTTGCATCAGCCTCAATAGACCTGCTATGTTACCAGTGGTTTTCCCAGCTCCTTCCCTACTGTCATTTCTGCTACTCATTCCCCTCACCTGTGTTTCGCAGCCTCTCTCCACCTACACCTCATCCTTTTTGTTAGGCTGGTTTATATTCAAGTCCAGCCATTAGTTCAATCTTTGTGGAGTCACCTGTCGTGTTTGCCTCTTCCTGCTGTTCAGTTAACCTGTTCCATTGGCTATTTTGGAAAACAGTTCCGCATCTGATCTACCTGCCTGCTGCCTCTTCCATTTGGGTTAACCTTCTTGCTCTCAGAATGACAATATGAATCGCTGACAATTGAGGACCTTCACTTCATTTATGTGTTTATGGTTATCTACTTTTGTGCTGCTGAACTTGCAAATTATATTTGATCTCTATTTTTAGCAAACTTTAAATGCCTGGCATTGCTAAACACAGGTAAAACCTAAGGAATGATGGCGGGATAGGAAACTCCATCGTGGAAAATATCCATGGTGACATCTTTGAATTGATCCAGTGCTCCAAAACCAAAAGATATTAAAGTTACAAAAGCATTTAACAACAAATCCTCAGATTTATGAAGCTGGCGAAGGCAAATGCTTGGATGATGAGACAAATGATTTAAATGATTAAGTGAGTATCAACTACTTTTTGAATTTTCCTTTTTAAGTTCTGAATAATTATTTTCAATGATGAAAGTCAACTAGTCTTTGAATATCTAGAGGGATGAAACACTTTTTCTCTGCCACAGCCACGCTGTGATCTAGTAAGATTTGCGTCACTGGAGCTTTAGCACACACAAATACACACACAGAGACAACTGGCTGGCGATTCCTCCTCCAGTTTAAACCCTTTGCAGACGCTCCAACCTGGAGGTCACCTGCATTTCCTGTGTCTCTAACAGCATGTGCTGTTATCAGACGATGCAGGGTGGCTAAATCAACCAGCAAGACCTGTCCAAGTGGATTTGGCATCAGCTCTGAGACAGCTGCCACAATTAAGAGGCCACTGTCTCCGTTCACACTCTGCCGTTAAACTTTCACGGCAATTTGTTCTTGACTTTCCAGATAATTACAGGCAACATCTCTTTTGACAGGTAGTACATTGCGTGCAATGCAGTGTGTGCCGCTGCTATATAGCAGCTGAAAGTATGCCTATCCCTGCTGGCCTTTTATTGAGCCTCATGATTGCTTTGCATTTCAGGGTTGTCTCAAATTCTCAAATCATTTAATTCATTAACAGACACAGCAGTGAGCATGAACAACTGCAATTTATTTGGTAATTTTTTGCACTCTTGAACCTGAAAAAGTGTCTCAACAAGTGCACATTTGTGTGTTTGAAAAGGAACGATAATGGTGAGCAGAGTGAAGAAGTAAGAAATAGACGTTTCAAAGGTGTAGGTTTGCAATACTGTCAGCAGTCCTTAAATTAGGAAATGTTCGGAACTGAAGAAGCTGCAGTCAACTGGCAGCTATTAGACAATACAATTAGACTGGACTCCCTGATGTCTGACGGCTGTTTTAAAACTTTATTTTGCACAGAATAGGAGCTCAAATGTTCTTCTTCTTACCTCAATATAGAACCTATCTTGTCTGACAGGATGGTGTGTGAAACAATAAAAGTAATGGCACTACAGGGGGTGTGTCTCTCCCTAGTGATGCTTTCTTACTGTCAGCAATGAGAGGAGTTTGTTCTCATCATCTCATACAATCATTAAAGTATTAAACTGTCAAAAAAGCTTTTAGTGGCCCTTAATTTGGCTATCACGGATGATTCCAAAGCATTTCCACTTGCCCTGTTGAGATTGATAGGTGGATGCGGAAGGACTGTTTGTATTACTAGTGTGAGAAAAGCATGTCAGCAACCTCCTGTTTTCACAAAGCTGTTGTTCAACATTAAAAAAAAGATTTAACAAGTTTTAAAACCACTGAATGCGCCTTTAAAGCATGTTGACATGTGTTTGTACTCAATTTCACTGACCATGTTCTCCACACGAAGTTCATAAGGCATGGGGTTGTAGACCATGAGCTGCACTTCACAAACATCTCCCTGAACCCACTGGAAGTCTGGGAAAAGAAAAAGAGGACATGAATGAAAGAGGAATGAATACATTAGAATAAGATATCAGTGGTATTAAAACCCATTTGTAACTAATGAGCTGAGAAAAATTAAAAACCATTAGACCCCACTGGTATTAAGGATCAAAGGCAACACTCAGTGACAGATTACGTAAATAAAAACAAAGTCTAATAGAATATAGAACAGTCCCTCGATTCATTTTTAATTCTTGTCGAACCAAACCGAATAAATCACAGAATGCCTAAAAGCTCATCCAGTTTGTTTTACATTTCAGTTAAACTTCACCAGGCTTATTTTTGGAAACTACACTTTGCTTTCTCTATGGGATTCAGGTAATTTCTCGGAAGCTCAATATAACCAAGCTCATATGTGTGCATTCAGAATGAAGCTACAGCCAGTAGCTGGTTACCTTAGTGTAGCATAAAGACTAGAAGCAGGGGGGAACAGCTAACCTGGCTCAATCCAAAGTTTATAAAAACACTGCACACTACTCAAGTGACAACGTGATCCACAAATCCAGCTGGAGTAAAAAGAATGCATGAGCTTCATTCAAATGAATCAGGCTGTGTTTCTATCACACAGGGCCTGCAGCCAGAAATCAAAAATCTTCTGGGATGTCTGTGTAGAGGTGGGGAGATCATTACAGAAGCCATGGTTTAGGAAAATAATGTTCAGTAATCACATAAGGTTCAAATATGTAGGTGAACACATACATACTTTGGGCAATGTAGTGTGTAATGTAACACATACTGAGAAAAAAATCAAATTCATTTGAGCGAACACTAAAGCTGTTACCGGCATGATATAGAGCTGGTAATGGCCTACAAATCTTGTTCTCTAGATGAAAGGAAACATATTTGCTTTGTGCAGGCACCAACACATGTCACATCATCATTCACACATAACCTGAATCATATTGCAATATATGTCAAAAAAATGTGACCATATAGTGCAGCCCAACATGTCAGCACCTTACAATGGTCCATTCTTAGTTCACAGAGCGAAAAGAGTCTATTGAGCTTTCGTGTAATAGCAGGGATAAAGGGATCAAACTATGTTATAACTTAATTAAACAGAGTGGAAAAAGGCAGGTTTAGATTGAATCATGGGTGCTCTGCTCAGATTATTTTCTAAGGTTCAGATATTTCAGAAGTATTCAAAGAAAAGCTGGTGTAATTGATTTCCTGAGAGAATAACTTGGATTTTTTTTTTGAAACAGCTTAGTTTTTACTTGAAGAAAAAAAAACATGAAGAGATCACAGCCCTGCACTGCAGTATCCATCATTCCTGAATGAGATGTTGAAAGAGTTTGTTAGATTGAGAAGTTTTTAGCCCCACTGTTGCCATACCTATCTACATTTTAAATATAACATATTCTAGTCCATCTGGAGAGTCCGCTGCTCTAAATAGACCTACAAAAGAGTGGCTGAAAATCTGAGCTCAGACCCTAGCAGGAAAAGGGATTTATAGAAGGCAAACTCTAGCCATGCACCTTGGGAAATTAAGTCAGTCAAAAGAAAGATACCTATGATATGAATGCCTGGAAAGCCCCACACAACCCCAGGTCTGGCTCAAAGGCATGCTCTCATAGCCAGCCAATTAAGTGTGAAATACACCTCTGAAAATGGAAAATAGAAAAACAAAGTGGATTGCTGCCATCTTATTTGTGTTGCTTCACTGCTAACTCCTTAGGTGGCCATTGGGATTCTGTGCATATCTGCAAAGGCTGCAGCTCTTTACAACCTCATCGTATGAAGCAATAAGACATGTTTTGAGTCAATCACGGCTGCGTGGTAAGTTAAACATTGCCTGTGTTTGTTCTTTTAAACTGCAAATTATCTTGTCAATCTGTCTCTCATGTGCTGTGAAAATGATGTTTTATTGACCTAAAACAGAACCAAAGATGTTTACTGGTGTTTCTGCATCCTACAGAGAAAAATTCTGTAAACTATCAGCAACATTAATCTTTCATACTGAATAATAGATGCACACTATGCCGGGGCACTGGAGCAAAAATCATCCATGTGTAATGATGCAACCCCAGAGCAGGAAGGAATGCATTCAAACATAACTAAAGCCAAGCTTTTGAGCGCATTTGAAATTGCAAGTCATTAGCGCCTCAGATGGAGACACATTTCTGGAGGACATTTAGTGGAGATCTATTGGCTGGCCAGACTTCACTACAGCAGGAATATGGCTTACAGAAATGTGACTTTAAAAAACATATTTATATATATATATATATATATATATATATATATATATATATATATATATATATATATATATATATATATATATATATATATATATATATATATATATATATATACACACAAATTAGACACTTTATCACTAAAGATACCACATTAAAAACCAATAACCAATAGCCACCGCCTCACATGTAGAAGGACACACATTTGTGTATTTTGCAGATCATTGAATTCCAACTCATCTCATCATCTCATCAGCATCTCAAATGTCAGAAGATACTAAAGAAGCCAGGGAGAGAGACATGTGAATCACTACTGACAGCCTGGACAGACAGGAAGTATGGATTAATGCTTTAGAAATATCTAAATGTAATCGAAACAAATCTATGTAGTGTACCTGCTCTCAAAAACCTAAATGGATGCTAATTGGTGTCCACTTTCTTCCTAAGTGCAACTCTGATGATGGCCTTTACATTCACAGTTTCCTCCCATGTGTGAAGTTATAAAAGCTGTTCTGGTTTTGTGGAGTCCAGTTTATCCAGATGGTCATATTTTAAATATGAAGCACAAGAGTTAATAAATCTACTGTATTGACTTTTGCGGCAGGGAAGAATATTTTGCTCTTTTAGATTTAGGATGCTGCTGCATAAAAAGAGTCTAGGCATAGTATCAAATGAGTGTATTGCTGCAGAACTGTTTTGTACTTTGTTGTGTATGAAAAATGTAACAGAAATATTCTTTAAAAAAGTAGGGATGCATGCATGCAACCAGGCACATATTTAGCTTACATCCCTAAAATCAGTCAAAACCAGCATTCAGACCAAATGTACCACTGTGTGGTATAATTAACATTGATTTATTTGATTAACAGTGATTCATCTTTTTGCCTTCAGTCTGGTTTTCAGTAAATATAACACACTCTGTTGGACTGGGAACATGGCCAGTCAAGAGCATACCACTGTTTGGCCCCAAAACTGAATGTTAAGGAAAACTGTGCCACTATATCGATCTATAATTGGTGGGCAATGTACACAAAGGGCACGTTTTCCTAGCTGGTAACTCAACACCCTCAAGAATCCTTAATCATGAAAGTCAGCCCTAACCTAATTGTTATTTTCTTTATCTCAAACCCAATGACCTGGTGTGCAGAACAACAGGCAATGTTTTATTGTCTAAACACTTATTGATCTCACTGTGACCCCGCATCCCCCTTATGAGGACAATATGATGCAACACTCATGTCCCCTGTATCCCACTGTAGTGGTGAATGGATAGCCGTAGATCACAATGTTCTTAAAACTGAATCTCTGAGCAATTATAGAGAAAACAATCTCCCATCATAGGTCCCCTTCTTTTATGGCTGAACATCAATCTGATTTACTACATGGGACTTAAAGAGCTAGAAAACACACCGACACACATATATTTCTCAGTGTCCATACACTTCAACTGCCAGAGCCGAGCACAGAACACTAAAAATTTGGTACCCTGACAGTATATTGAATGAGTATGAAGTGACGGTTTACTCTGAAGCATTAAAAACATCTCCGAGCATAATGAACTTAATAATATGATTGCAGCTGATATCATACAGCATGTCGCGGCCCTTGTTTCTGTCCGTTAACAAGAAATAATACTGAGTTCTGAATGGGAGGACATGCCCATATGTGGCCATTGGTTGATGAAAGCACTTTTACATTTCTACAGTTCTAGCATGCTGGGAGATGCCTTGAAGGAGTTAAGAGAGAATCTTAACTGGCAGCTAGCTCCCCTGAGGTAGATGGACTAAGAAGGAAAGGCATGTTTGAATTAATCTCCAAAGTCTCACAACACCAAACTGCACCAGAGGAATATCAGACTCCTACAATCTAAATCCTGATCAAAGAACAGAACAGCTCCTGGGTACAGATGCTGGACGGTTTAGTAAAAATCGTTTGTGGTTTATTCACCGTCTGCATCACTGTATGATACATGATTGATTACTACTACACCGTTTGTCCATGTGACAGAACAGACACAGAAATATTTAAGCTTTTGCTTTTTGCCAATTTTCTGTTGATTTTCTTAAAGCCTACCAGGAAGTAAAGGGGCAGTTGAATCAAACAGTAGTGGATTACAAATGACTAGAATGTATTAGATGAATTAAATGTTTTGTTAGAGAGGAGAAACTTACAGCAGGGAGTATAGCATGATTATGTTGGTACAATGATGAAATACAATTAGTGAATTAAAGGGCAACAGATAAAGATGTGTCAAGTTTAACCAGGAAATTAGGGGGCGAAAGGCAAAACTCTCAAAGTAATTCCAATATTAAATGTCTTCTTCTGTAAATCCTGGCTCAGATGACTAGTCTTATATAAAGTTAAATATAAAACAACCATGTTAAATTTGCTTATTCTGCTGGTCGATATAACAACAAATCACAATCATGACTTGATCACTGAATTAAAACAATCTGAGTTTTGTAGTTTTAGCCATAGCAGAAGATTAACACTAGATATGAGCTGTTGGGGTTCATTTAAAGTAGAACACACTCCACTATAAGCTTCTGGTTTATTTCTTATTTTTAAATCTTCGTATGGATTTATACTAAGTCAATTTATGCTGTAAAATTAATAACTTTTACATTAATAGCTTGATGAGTCATTCTGGGTGTGCATCTCACAACTACACTTAGATGAAAAAAAAATGTACTCTGACACAAAAGATGCAAACTTCTGCTTCAAAGAGCTTCAAGTGCAAAGATATGAAGGGGGCCCACACAACGTCCCTGACTGAGCACTGGCAGCATGTAGCTGTTGATGTCTACAACTTAAAGACCAATGCAAACTCAAATACACACCAGATAATGTACAGCTGCACTTACTTTCTCACAGCTACTCAAATTACAGAATTTTGGTTTATGGCCTAAATCAGGGACAATAAAGATTTTCTTTTCATTATCGGACATTGCTTGGGTTTTGTCCTCTTCAGACTTTTTTGTTCTCCATTCACCTTGGAAGTAGGCAAAGTTGTGACATACTGGATTCACTCTACAATGTGAACATGTTTTTTATACACCAGATTTCCAGTCAGGGCAGCAGCAGTTCCCTCCAGCTTCGCTTTCAGCCTGTTACTGCTGCTTACATGCCAAATTATAAAATATTAAAAGTGTGTTAATGGACCCCTTTCACAGCACACATTTTGACAAAGCAGGTAAAGCATAGATGTGACCATTAATGTTAACAAGGGCATCTCTGTCCCTGACAGCTTTGCCAGTGAGAGAACATGCACAATACTACGGCTCTGGACCCAGCTCACCTAAATGGAATGTAGCCATAATTAACATTGTAAATTCCACTTGAGTTTGTCCTTCTTTGACAAGTCAATATGTCTCCCATGAAAATGGTCCATCAGGTGGATCGTGCATTTATGAGAGGGAGTCATCAGTTCAAAATGGGGCCAGTTAAAATGAGATGACTTTGTTTAGAAGCAAGCCATGACAGGAATGCAAGCAAGAGGTCGCAGTTGAATAAAAATCATGAATATCACATTAGAGTGGAAAAAAAAATTATATTGACTTATTTTGACTTTGTGTGCCAATGACTTGTCTGTAGACAAAGACATCATTATCAGTTGGAAAATCTGTGTTATATTAATTACAGAAACTGATAGGAGACATTACGCCCAATTCTGAATGGGTTTCATAGGCAACATGTATAATAACCAAAGTAAAGAAAAAATCTACTGATGTAGATGGTTGGTTTCTGGTGGTAAAACTGATTCCTTGTCAAACGGGATGGGTGCTTATATTACCCAAAATGCAACTCTACCACTGACAGTTTTGAGATATTTGGATGTGTGGCACTAGTAGCAGCTAATGTGGCCTGATGCCTCTGGCCACAAGCAGAGGTGAGAAGTGTAGAGGTCTGGCGTGTTCACCTCTTTCTAATCTGTCATACTAAAGTCTTGGGGCCCACATCGCATTTTTTCCAGCAGAAAGGCACTGGCTGTGCACTTAGGGAGCACTGGGAAGGAGTGTTTGTCCAGTGAGGGATAGAATACTGCATGTGCACCTTGTCTCTTTGACAACAATATCTTCAAAAAACAGCCACTTTATAATAAACACTGCCCCTTTACGGTTTACTATCCGTTTGATTTTTATTTGACATAGTAACATCAGAACAAGGAGGATGAGGGTGCATGACATGATCCATAGTAGACAAAAATACAGCGAATATTATTGCCTAGGCCAGGAAAAGAAAGAGTAATGATGATGTCACTGCAGCTGCTCATTCTTCAGCGATGCTGTCTTTGGACACGGGCTGTTCTCCAGTCAAGCGCAATTCCTCTCAAGCTACACAATGAGCTGTTGACTATATTTAAGTTCACGGCCCATCATGAAACATTAGGCTCTCTTTTACCTTTTGTGAGTGTGACCAGGACGTATGCATGCATGCAGTCTGGATGAAGTGAATCAGCAATATTTCACACCTGACAAACCCGACACACTTCTTAATGGATCTCACAGTTGTACAAAATGACTCTGGAGCATTTTTTTAAAAAGGTCACGTAAAAGAAACCTGGCGTGCATCTTTGACTGCAGCCAGGATGATTTTAGTTCAGTGCTAGAAACACTATGATTTACCACCAAAACATTTGACACAATGTGTATTGGATATTTTTTATATCCAAGCATCACGATGCTTAACCAAGGTCATGAACAGGCCAAGGAGAGACGGGGAAAGGAGAATAAGGAAATAAGAACATAGAAAAAGAGTTTAGATTTGGTCAAATCATTATTCCTTTGTAATATGACCAAAGTCCAGTAAAAAATAAATAGAATAGATTGAAAATGATACAGAATAACAAGTTTCACCTGATGTACATCAGGAAATTGTCAGGTAAAAACTGAAAGTCAGCACTTTAAACTCAGTCATTTCTAGGGGTGTCACGATTCTCCAAATCCTCGATTCGATTACATTCAGGTCACGGTTCGATTCGATTCTTGATTTTTACTTTTATTCTTTTTAAAGCATAGGTTGCTCAACCATTATTAGACTAGACTTTTATGCAATATGATATCTGATCGCAACAATTGTCAAATTTAAAACATTTATTAACAACATAATGTAACAATAACTTATATCTTCAGTCAATTGGAAACTTAAAATAACCTGCCATCTAGTTTTTGCAGAGTTTGCAAACTGTGGGGTTTTTTGTCGACAATGTGAACGTTGTCAACATAACTCACTGGAAATCCAAAATACTTCCACACCTGCGACTTCAGTGAAAGAGGAGGGGGTTCAAGTTCTGTCTATGGTCTTGTGCATCTGCAGTTGCCATTGTTTTAAGAATGGCGCAGCCCCTTTCAGGAATAGGGCAGTGCATGAGGTGTGTGTGCGTAACGTGCATAAGGTGGGAGTGGGCGAGCGAGAGTGACGGAGTGTGCGTACCTGTGGTCAGTGAATGAATGGGAGAGGAAGGAGAAGCGAAAGGTGTGGCAGTAGTAACGACAGCAATAAAGTGTACAATATAGTCTGCAGTTTGGCTGTGAATAAAGGTAACTGCTAGATACAGCAAAGCCCCCTGGCGTTATTTCCCAACCAGCTTAACACGTGAAAGGGGTTCACCCCAAAGTTAAACACAAACTTCGGCCCTGGAGGATTTAAAATCGAAGTCGTGACACCCTTAGTCATTTCACAATCATATGCTGGAGTATGGGTGTTACAATTTACCCTCAGTTAGCAAATGGTGGTGTGCATGTGTGTGTGAGAATGTACAGTAGGCCAAGATTAGCAAAATATGTGTGCATGGACACAAAATAAATGATGTTGAACTTACCTATCTTCTTACAGCGCTCCTCTCCTCTGTTGTGCATGATGATTGGTGAGTAGATGAAGGGGCTGGCAGTGGACATATTCTGTCCGAGCAGGCCTTTCACTTTGTGAGGACGCAGACTGACAGGCAGATTGAGGAGCTTGACTGATCTAGTTTGAGCATCACAGGAAAAGGCAAAACCATGACATTAGAGAAGCGCGACAAAAGCTGATGAGATTTTGTTTTGAAATTCAGAGATCAAGTGAGTTGCTGGAGCTTTAATGTTACAGCAGCTTATGCACCACAATTCAAGTGTTTGCAATGAATGTTTGTTTATCATTACAGTTCACTGCAAATTAATAATGCTACTCATTGTTAAAGGTTACAAGTTTAGCAAAACAATGAAATCTCAGCTACAGACACATGAAGGAAGCGTGCATTCTGCTTTCAGGGGTTAGGGGCCAATTAACTAATTCAAAGATAAGCTGTCAGTGTAATCTAGTAGATAAAGTCTCCTGCACATCAGAACCTGTAGTTCTGTAGAAAAGCTCATTAATATGTCAAACACTTCGCAGTATCATGAAAGTGTTCGTTTCGACTCTAATGTCTTGCACTATCTAAGAATTGAAGGTGTCATGAGATGCCTGCTTTTCTTGTTTTCTTCTCTGGCCCTCCAGCACCTCTGCTTCCCCAGTTGCTTACTAACAGCAGGATGTACAAAAGCGGCTATATTTACCTCATTATTTTCACACTCAGAAAGCTCTGTGTCTTCTAAAGAAAGCTTATACAGTAATCCTCCTACCTTCTTAAGTTTTTTTTAAACTTGTACTTTGGAGTTTATTTAGTTTAGTTTGATTATTGATTGTTATTCAGAATTGACAAGAGAGTTTTTGCCCAATGGTTCCCTAAAGAACAATTCTAAAGTCTGTGAATCAATGTACAAAAAAATGATAGTTGAGGCATCTGGGATCAAGGTAGATCTGTCTTGCTTTGAGGTTGACTAAAAGGGCTTTTTTGCAAATTTTAGTCAACAACATCATTTGAAAAAGCTCCTCACAACAACCCATTGGTGTGATGTTGTATAATAATCCTCTGTATGAGTATCTAGAACACTGAATCTGGTTTTGGTTGGTCTCCATTGTGAGAAATCAAATAAATATTGGGATGAATTTAAATTTACATTCATGTCATCAAAAATATCCCATTAAAGGATCAAAAATGGACAGGGGGACGGATGGACAGAGGGATAGGTGCTACGTACTTATCAAACATTTTGGGACTGTTCAAGTGGTTCACCTCAGTTGGCAGCTACGACACAGTAGGAATTGCTGCAACATAATCCTTTGGGGCAACTCTAACCATCAAAGTTATGTCTACTGAAAGTTCTTGTTTTTGCCACCAAGGTTCTTATTAAAAGTGTCTGACAAAATTACAGAAACAATTCCTACAGATACAGATGTTTTTTGTGAAATAAAAAAGACCTCTTTAGTAACCTTATTATTTAACAAAAGGTCTACCTTTGAAGGAGTCATTTTCTGAATGTTGTCAGACACTTGGAATAGGAACCTTAGCCTCTGACAGCTGGAGTTGCACCAGAGGATTACACTGCAGTCACTGCAAAGGGCAGATTCCAAAACTTTGGTAAGAATAAATAATTTACACTCCAAAACACGTAAATATGAGGCCCATGCTTTAAAAAATGGGGATTACCCTTTGACATAAAGTCATTATTGATGAGCCAGTACTCAGATTGGTTTGTCCTATGAATGCCAATAACAGGCAAGATAATTGGGGTAGCAATTTAGAGACAGATGAACATTGTTGGTTTTGGTCTTTTAATGGGATTTGTTTACAGTATGAAATTCCAATCAAACCATTTACTGTTTGATTATTCAAAATTTTAAAAGAGAACATTTCAATCCATCCCAGTAGAAAAATGTCTTTTGAATCAACATTACTACACAATCTTTTGCAATAATGGCCAAACCTTTAGTGTCAATGTTACAACTATTTCAGATCATTAATTAGTATGATATCTTGCCAGATTAGACAACAAGCCAATATGTGACACAATGCATGAAAGGAACTATCTCTCACACCCCTGTCTTACCGGACAATGGGCAGCTTTGTAAAGGGGACGGGAGGGAGCTTCAGGCCATCAGGAAGGGTGATGACCTCCATTCCACCTGGACACTTGGAGGTGTAGTTTTCCAGACTCTGGGTCACTTCTTTCTTCTCTGCAAATGTGGGAGTGCATAACAGCGATAGAACCAATGAGGACATACAGAAATCTACAGAAACAATTACCCAGAAATCAGGCGGCAACAATTATGACACAACACAATTCCCTTTAATATTTCGTATGAACTGTTCTCCACAGTTGAAATTTCATCTTCGTGTGTGATGTGAATTAGCCGGACATTAATGACCAGTTAGGCGTCTCTCTCAGAAGTAACAGCCTCAGCCCTCAAGTGAAATTGTAAGTTTAATTGTACCATCAATACCTTTGAGGGAACATTACTGCTCACCCAACCATACAATTTTCTTTGGCTCTGCAAGTTTTAAGAGTGTTCATCAAGGAGAGAGGGACATTTACTGGCAAAGACTTCATACAGATCTATAACCCTTCGTGGGAGTACCTCATGAAGTCTTACGATCGCAGGCGTTCTGGATTAATGTCAAGGGCCATGTGTTTCTACATCTCTTTGTGCATTCAATAAATTGCTCACATCGTTCCTATAAAAAAATGCTGGAGTATAGACTAGATCCTTATTGCATAATTCAAAAGAGGAGGGGTTTGTTCATCTCTCTCAGATTTACCCCACAGTCTAATGATTTCTTGTCTTTAAGCAACAATAAAAACAATCTTAGAAAACTGCCTGAATAAATATTTCAATGTGTAAAAACTACAACCGTGTCAATACAAACTGCGAGCCAGAAACCTACCACCAGTAGATGCAGAGGAAGAACTAAAATTAGTACAGCTGGGGTGAAGGAATGGTGAGCGAGAAAAGGCGAATATGAAGTGAACAGAGTGAGCCTGAGATGGATGGATATCGGAGGGAGGGAGGGAAACAGAGGAGGAAATGTAGAAGGAATAAAATAGTGAGAGATGAATGGATGATAGCTCAGTTGTCCTCCTGGCTTGAAGCTCATGATTGATGACATATTTGTCCATTTTTATTCTTGTTTGCCATGTCTGAGTGTTGAAGGCAGCCATCTGTTTAGGGGCCACTCCAGGACACAGAGTGGTAACAGTGGCTGTGTACTCAAGGAAAAAGTAACATTTTTAAATGTATCATATTTTTCCAGTGGCTCCTTTGACTCTGATCTTTACCTTTAAAGTCACCTGAAATGATTTGTTGAATTGACAGAATTGATCCGTACCCCCAAGCTTTATATGTGAACAGAGAGAGGGCCCTGTCCTGACACAAGAGAAGGAGGCAATGCAGAGGGCTCCAGCAAAAGAAGGCAGTGGCACAGTTCACCAGGAAAAGCGCTGTGGTGACTGGTCAAAGACATACAAGTGCACATCCATGGAAGATTATCTGAGAAGCCTTCCAGTTCAAAGATTGCTGACTTCAACTGGACTTCCTGGATCAAATTACATGTCTCACCAGTTCTTGAAGCAGTTGGACCCCACCAACGCAACTTCCTGCATTGTTTGACACTGGGCTGATATCTGTCTAAATGCCTGCTTAGGCCATCCATTCAGTGTAATCTCTCCTTACACTAGACCACAACTTTTTCAGGGGCTAACAATGTCAAAGCACTTATGAACTACATTCAAACTGCCGTTCAAATGACACGGTGGCTTGATTTCTGGCTCACTAGTCTTACTAATTTACTATAACTGGCCAGTTATTTTCCCTTGTGCAGAAATTATATGCATGTTAGTGGTCAGCTGGGCATTGGCTGCAGTGTTTGTGGTGTGTTCAATTCGAAATTTCCCTGACAGAAAAACATTTCTTCTGTTGTCCTTTATCAGGACTGGTTCATTGAGGTCAAGGCTCTCTCAGATAATAAAACCTGTGGGGTCAAACTAGGTGAAAAACTATTATTTGACTCCCTTTTACTCTTCTTTTCACCTAGCTCGCTGCCCAAACAACCACAAGAAAGCACATTGTTAGCCTGACAGCTGGAACACACTGTCCAAATGAGCAAAAGAAATCTTTTACACTTCACGAAAGGACGGGACAAGAGGTGCAACTCTTAACACTTTGAACAGTTCTGCAAAGATAGGATGTCATCTCCAAGTGTCAACTGTCAAGAGGAGGAATAACAATTGAAGGCAGGTTGAAAGGTAGAAGGGGTAAAAACTTGTTCTGAATCCTCTAAAAACTGAGCCTGCATCACCTTGTTGTATGATAGAAAGATAGGAGGCGAGACACACTTGAAAATTTCTCATTTTAAATCTGCCTTCATCCAACAAGTTTATTGGAAGTTCTTCTTTCCTGACAAACACTTCATTAATGACACACTTTCAACAGTTTGATGTGACTGAACATTCATTTCTGAATAACATTGAAATAATGCCCGTACCATGCAAATTAGTGTGTCAGTAATGAGAAGGATCAGGTACTCTGACAGCATCTTTTGTACCTAGCCATATTAATGCCTCCCAATTTGTCAGCATAGATCCAACCCAATTTGGAAAGCAGCAGGTGTCAATTGTATTCATCTGGAAACTGTTTTGCAGGCTTAAGCTCCATAAAAAGTAATATAATACAAAGTGGGCTGGTTTAAGGGACAATCTGTGAAGGGCAAACAATGCACTGATTCATTCTAGATGGTGCACCAAAACCTTTCAAGTATTCTGTGAAACACATGTTCTTTGTTCCCCTTCCCTGTCTTACTTTTTTCTCCCTGTCTCATCTCTGTTCTTTGCCATGAAGCAGGTGAGTTTTCCTGTTCTACAACGATTCCCATTCTTGTTGAAGTTAGGTCCACAGTTTTACAATTCTGTGTACATGTGACAGCTTGTTTTTCTTTCAATTTGGTCATGGCTTATTTCTATGTGTTCAGGTTGCTGCCAGTTCCTTCAGTTGGGTCTGTGGCAGAACAGTCATGCCAAACCTGAAACAAGGTAAGTCTTTAAGGGTATCATGGTTCTAGAATTATCTGACCCAACGTGTCTTTCTATTTTGAGGTCAATACATTTTCAACCCAAAACACCTCCAGCACCAGTCTGTTGATTGTCTTCCTGCAAACAGGAGAAGTGCCTGACATGCAGCCGCAGTCTACCAATAAGTTTGCTATGTTGTTGAAGTGCTATTTTTTTGAAGAGGAAAAAAATACTAATACGAATTCTCCAAACCTACCTATGAATTTGTTGATTAAATTGAAAGCTCACTTCCATCGACTTTTTATTTAGAATTACAATCCTGATGCTTGTAGGTCTAATGTACTATTCTGATGGTCTCAACTGGTGTGTCGGTATATTTTTAGACCAGTGGTAGGCTGTGTGATGCAATGTGTTTATCACGGAGTTAGTGGAAGTTCTTTAGTCTGGTGATAAGTTTTGTATACTACGGAAAGTGTGAGCAAAAACAGCCAGAGTGAGGTGTTAAATGAAGAGCTGCACAAGACAGGCACTACTGTGATTTGTGCAGGCCAGCACATGTCATCCTGGCAGACAAGTTTGCCATGGCAAACAGTGGAAAACATTTGCTTCTTTCTAGCATGGCATGAATGGTCACACTTGTTACCAGCACACCTCTGCACAAACAGACCATATTGAAAAACAGCAAAAGAAAAGGCCAGGTCTCTGTGTACCTAACAGTGGGTGCTCAGGACTGTAGCTTTATTAGGAGAGTACTCAAGCAGACAGCAAAATCAGGCATAATGATAAGCCATTTTCTGTTTGGAAGGAAAAGTTAACAGGAAGCTGATGGCAGACTGAATAATGGAGTTGTAACCAAATGTTACATCAGGCAGAAGCAACTGAAATGTTATAGCCGTCGACTTTGAGCAGGTTTAAGATTTTCACATTTTGACAGTGCAGTCAAGGCCCTCCCACAGATTTCTATATGCACTATGCTTGAAAACTTATCATTCACAGATACTATTTCACAGATAGTGCTGGGAAGAGGTAAGACTAGAGCTTCAAATAGCGTTAATGACAGCGCAGAATGTAGTACACTTTCAAAGGGAGATTTTCTCAAATTATATTGTGAAATGAAAACTACTGGCAGACCAAAACAGACACATCAACAGTTTATGAATAATTTAGATTTTTGTAGCTGGTATTTCAAGCAAAAAGCCAGCAGCAAAAAAGGACTATGAATGAAACATAAATCATCAAAACAATGAACGCTACTGTTAAAAAATTATCCTGGTAGACTGGAAACTGAGCAACTGAAAGGGGGACATTAATCTTCTTGGAAAGAAATTCACTATTTATAAGTAAGCATAGTATATCAGACTTAGTCACCTCTTTTTCACGACTTAAAAAAAACTGTTGCATGCACTGCTATGACATGTTGACTTTTTCCTGACCCCAGAACACGTCATAGAAATTAGCCTACAAGGGAGGGTGCAAAGTCACACGTCAGCATTTTGGTGAAAATTTTGGTGAAGATAAAATTCCATCATTGTTGAGGAAAACACATTCAAGGCAGATGTGACTCTCAGTGCATTCCAAATCAAGCGCTGATTTGGTGATTTGATCGATTCCTGTCAATGCCAATAATGACAAACCACAGGGAATATTTCAGCAATTTTGGTAATTTTGTGCTCCCACAAAGCTGGAGACTAAATGAAAGATCAAAACATCAAAGATCTTTCAGTCCCCAAAATGTAAGTTCCTATACTTGCCTTAACTCTCCACAGCATATTGTATAGTAATGAGACCACTTGTGAATGGCCATGTATTTCTAACTCAATGGTGCTAGTATATAATAATAAAGAAACTGTAATCTATGTGAGACATAGACATTACTGTGGTTTACTTTCTCAGACTTCACAAAACTCCTCCACAGACTTTATACAGTTGTTACTTCTTGATTGTATTTTTGTATTTTTGATTTGATTTGTACCACTGCTACGATGACCTAATTTCCCCCGGGGATGAATAAAGTTTTCTATCCATCCATCCATCCATCCATCCATCCATCCATCCATCCATCCATCCATCCATCTTTTCAAAAGCTGAGTGGTACTCCTTGTGACTGGTAAACTGATATTGATGGGTATGGCCTGTGCACTGGCCCTTCAAGGTTATCTGTCATCTACAACTGCTCTCAGGCAACATGGCGGCATGCCCTTTAAAGAAATTCCTACAGCCATCTCAAGGTAACAGGATAATCAATGTGTTCTGTCTGGAGCCTCACTTCATACCTCCACATCACACAGTTTGGTGACACTTAATACACACATAGTCCAGTGCAGTTAATCAGAACTGCATTCCAACTTTGAATAAGTGCTTTTTGGATAACAATAATACACTTCTGGCTGCAATAAACAACAGTAGACCCATAAAAGTAATTATTTTGGTAAATTTGGTGGTGGTGAGTCAGAAAACAAGTCATTTGTTGTAGGAGGGAGGAAATATCTAAAAAAAAATCTCTACATATAATTGTATAAAGAGGATTATTATGTGAAAGTTTATGCAACTATGTAAACAGCATCAACAGTCTGTGGCTTCACTCATGACTTTGGCAAGATGGGCTTTACATAAGCATGTACACAAATTAATTAAATGCAACTAATCAAAACAAACTTAGTTCTAATTTTAGGTCACTAAATTAATAATAATAAATAATCTGTTTAGGTAACTGAGTCCACACTAACTTGTTATTGAAGGTAAACCAGTCTTTGAACCTTAAAGGTGTATATGAATGTATATCAGTGACACTGACAAAAGGCTCTCAGAAAATTTGAATAAATGTTTGTTAAAGGAACATCAGCTGCAGTTGTCATTACTATTGCAGGTCTGCAAACCCTAGACAACTATAGCAATTTGGGATAAGTAAGGCATTTTTACTAAATGATGCAACAGTTATGATGTTTTTATTGTGCAGTTGCAATGACCATCAGGTGTTTGTCTGTATTGTTTTTCAGAGAATAGAGGTGATATTTGGTTTTGGTTTATTACTAACTCGGGATAATCACTACAGTAACTGGTGGGTAGGGATAGTTAGCACATCAACAGATCACTGTAAATGAAACATGTCTGCTGTGCATGCTGGAGAAATTCTGCCCAATGGCCTACGAGAATAATGAAGTTGGGCTGATAACACCAGCTGTCAAGTTTTCCTGTGGACCCCTTTATAGGCCCATTTATATTTTTCCAAATGCTGGGAGTGCCAGAGTTAAGACGCATTAAAAACAGGAAAAGCACCAACCACCGGAGACATCCGACAGTCACAATGCAATTATCATGCCGATGTCAACCTGGCAGCCAGCTGGGTAAAATAACAGGTCATTAAAGCACATCAAGGTACATCGGTGAATCTACTGCTCTAAAGAAAGTAAATGGAATGATGAAGAAAGAAGCTTATCTTCAGATTCTTCAAGAAAACCTAAAATCATCAGCCAGAAGATTTGGACGTTGCAGTAGGACAATGATCCCAAACACACATGAAAAGTGGTAAAGGAATGAGTAAATCAGGCTCAAATTGAGGTTTTAGAATGGACTTCCCAAAGTCTTGACTTGAACCCCATCGAGAACATGTTGACTGTGCTGACGAAACAAGCCTGTGCCATGAATCAGATTAGTTGAACATTTAAATAATTAAATACATATTTGCATAAGCAGTGTTTATCTGAGGATATGCTGTGAGTTTAAATCATTTTGTTTTGATTTGCTACCACAGTTCCTAGTCCATTAAGACAGGTTGGCAAGATGTAACCAGCATGCAACTGAGACTTCCACTGTCCACAGTGGTTCTGCTTCCATTACACATCCAGTAAAGTCAGGAGCTAGACAGCAGCAGTCCAGTAATTGTTTAGTTTAGCTTACTTACTAAAGCAAAAGTCTTTACGGTTTCACTCAGACATTCTACAGCCAGGAGCTCTGTTTAAACTCAAGGTCCCAACTCGTTCACTCCTCTGCACCTCTTTTACATCCTTATTGCCGTTTTATTGATCTTTCTCTTTCTTCTCATGTGTCCCTCACTGATGCCATTCTCACAAGCAGTCGTCGAATCAGCTACAATGAGTCACAGTCACCTTGTCATGCCACAAAGGAAGCATTACCTTCAATTCTAGCAGTTCAAAGGTAAAGGCTTTATAAAACCTCTGAGCTATGTTTGTTACAGTATAACAGAAGTTATAACTATCAGAGTGGCCTTTGAACAAAAAAAAAAACAATTGAGAGATGTGGCTCCTGTGGACAGTGTGATGACATTAAAACAGAAAAGAATGAGGAAGGCATCCAGCCAGAGTATTTTCTCATTACAATCGCAGGCAGTGTGATCAATATTTGCGAAAATGAGCAAGATTTAAGCAGCCAACACGTGTATGTGATGAGAGAAGTAATATAAAGCTCTTCTAATCATATCCTTCTTTTTTTAGTTTCAATTAAAATCTCTTTTATAGTAGATCCAACAAATTAAAAAACTCTTGCACACAATTACACACATATGCTTTGAATGCCACCTTTGGTATTACCAGTGTCATCAAAGACACAAATTCATTATCAGAGGAAATGTTATATCAGTCACTGCTATGCTGTTTGAAATTTTCACATCATCTTTTCTTCTGGAGGGCTTTTCAGAGCTTTGAAATCTAAGACTGCGTCCACTATTATGAACCATGACAACCACTCACTTCACAGAAAGTGATCAGTAAGGTGATTATTGGCAAAAGTCAACAAACACTTAACTATGGTGACCCTCATAAGGGTGACAAACATTAGAGATAGAGTTATTAGAACAAGCCAGAATAAACTTCTACTAGGCTTTCAACTGAACCACAAGTGTTGAATATAAACTTCCAGTATACAAACAATTTATTTCATTCACTTGTTTTTTTAGTCATATTTTTAACTTTCATACATTTTTGTTGTATGATGACCTTAATGAAGGCCACATGTGATCACAACATCTTGACCCATTAAGGGCCATGACACCAGGGCCATCAGTGAGTGTCCCTGGCCCTTGTTTTTGTGATACGTACTGTACCATTAGCACTAGTTGGCCCATGTCAGCGGCTTTTCAGTCGACTGAGCATGTCGAATCAACAACATTTGCAACATTTATCGGATACGTTCTTGACAAGAAGTGGCTATATAAGTGAGAGTGTTGGGAAAATTCAGTTTTATGGCATTTTTTTTTTATCTTTTTGAATGACGAATAAAATCTACAGCTACTCTGTGGTATGGAGAGTTATTACCTCTTACACAGGTGCAGAGTGTACAAGCTGGTTAGCAGTCTGCTGTAGCTTTTGCTGAGTGTTCGAGGGCAGCCTTTTGGCAGAGACACAAGCAACAGCTGCCCCTTCATCACTACCAGTTCTCTAATGTGGGTTTGATTTAGTTTCATTTAAAAGTTTCATTTCTTGAAATCAGTGTATGTAGTGAGTGTGTGGCCGCTGACTGCCTGCATATTTTTCCTTAATAGCCATCTGGTTTGACTTTGACAGCATCGTCCAGTTATCATTAATAATTTCTGTGCATTCCCACATGTGCAGATGGAATAGAGCTCTAGAAGTTCTTTCTTGCCCAAATCTATTCTATGCTTATACATATACACAGAAACCCCAAGGCACATCAACGAGGACTTATTCTACAAGAGCAAACTACAATAACCTTTCTGACATCTGACAATAGCACACTGCAGACAGGAGCAGTTGGAATCAAAGGAGATCACCAAAACTGCAGCAGGCAGCACTCTGAGCCCAAAAAGTCACACTGAGTAAAAATGTGAGGATGGGAATCTCTTGGCACCTTGCAATTCAGCTCAGATGGCAACAGCGGGATTATGAAACAATTATTGATGCACCAAACTACACAATTCACTTTTATTTTACTGTGTGACAACTTGTTACTTTTAAAACACAGTGTATTCATAATGATTCATGCTATAGATTCATTTAAGTTCACTATCTTTGCTTGACTCATCATTTTCACCATAATACAGGCGATCATGATGTAGAGAATTGGGTTTTAAATGTCTGGTTACTGACATATCCTGCATCGAGACATACTACTTCAAGGGAATCTCGACGCATCTGAGAATATTTTTCCTTTACCAATAGGATTGTATCATAAAACACTAAGAAACACTGCTCAAGAACAAGGTCAGTGGTCTGTGACAAAAGTAGTAATTACATCATTTGGTAGTGTTTCTCGAGCCCTTGATGGATGTCGGGCTGTAGAGGGTAATTTTATTCCAACAGGACTGTTTCTAAGAATGCTTTGTAAAAGCAACAGCAGACATCCCTTTGCTGATGTTTAATATTTAATACAGTAGGCTTGCTTCATCTTTTTCATACCTCGTCTCCTTCTCCCTCCCTCCCTCCCTCTATTCTCATGCTCTGTAGCCAACCAAGGATTACACTGGCCTCTATTGTGTGGCCAGTGGACCGGCAGGCTCACACTGCTTCTGTAAAAACCCTATCTCCTGGCTGCACAGGATTTCTGGTCAGAGCACAATGTTGTACTCCCGCCAAGAAAAAGCTGGCTTTTGTTGTGCATCGCATACTATTAAGCACAAGGTATAATGCCGCAATCACCAAAGGACAGGGTGGCTGCTTCTAGGTGTTTGAAGGCTAGTCATGAAGCTGGAAGCACCTCACGGGGCTTTAAATTCTACAATAAAAGAAAGTGTAATATTGCTACTTTTCAAGCCACTTTCCTGAGAGTTTATTGTGAGCTGACCTTGATCTGACAGGAAGTCCAGCATGGTCTGCAGCAGGAAGGACAGGTGGCGAACAGACAGGCCAGGGTTGCCCATGCGACGGGAGGCGTACACCAGCTCATGGAGGAGGCGCATTTGTACAGCGGCCCAGCCTCTGTGGGTACCTGAGAAAGAGAGAGAGAGAGACACAGAGAGAGAGAGAGAGAGAGAGAGAGAGACAGAGAGAGAGACAGAGAGAGACAGAGAGAGAGAGAGAGAGACAGAGAGACAGAGAGAGAGACAGAGAGAGACAGAGAGAGTCATATTACAGGGCTGACAAGGCTCATTGCTGACATCTAATGTTACACAGCTGTCATATCAGATTGGTGCAGATGCTCATTACTGAACATCATTTGTGTTTAATAATGTTAAAGTCATCATACAGCATACCTTTTGGATTAACTAGGGATTGTTAGTCTGTACCAGAGCTTAAATGATGAGTCAGTTCAGGGTCTGAGGACAGCTGCTGTTGTATGCTTCCCCTTTAGACAGAGCGTGGTGTGAGATTAATAAACGCTTACTTTAATCATTTCAGTCATTTTCCATACATCGCATCACTCAACCTCATCCGTGAGGATTCACTGGTTTCCTTTGTCTTTTCAGAACATTTACAGAGTATTTTGGGTCGGTCAGACAAAACAAGCAATTTGGACTTTTGATGGCCATTTTGAGCCATTTTAGATATTTTTTAACCAAGTAAACAGATGATGAAGTTACAAGAAACACTGATGAGCCACAATATTTAAACCACTGACATCTTAAAATATAACAACTTGCTGGGCAACCCTTGTAATCCTGACATTTATGTGGATGTTGCTTGACACATACCTACCACCTAAACACTGTTGCAGACCAACACGCTCCTCGATGGCACCTACATTACGTCGGACAAATTGTTACACACCTTGGATTTGGATTTGTACAACAGGGGTGTTGCACTAAATTTTCATCAAGTTTCATTACACACAAATAGTCAACATGAGTGACTTTGTTGGATTTCTATTTGAACTGGCTCGCTATAAGCCAACAGTGTGTATCTCATCTCTCTGTAATCGCCTCAGTTTGGAAACAGCTTTACTTTGTTTTACTGATCTAAATTTGACAGAATAAACTGTAAACATCAACTAAGGCCGGATGATGAGTCAATACTATCATGTTATTGAAAATAATGTTTTGACTGATGTTGTGATCATAATTTTTAGCCACATCTCCTAGGACAAATACACAATAAGTACTTCTATTTCCTCTCAGATGCATTCAGCTAGAGGTGATGTAACATGTTTGACAAACCTCCATAAGTCTGTATCTGGCATGCACATGATTAGTTTCAAACTCAAGTCTTCTAATCGGAACTGGGTCTTAAAAGTGAAGTATCCCCTACTATCACATGCGCTCCAGTGTGGTGTTAACATAGCCAGAATTGTTTGCTCTCCGGAGTTCCACAAGACATCTTAATAGCATTCTAGCCTGACACCAACTGTTACATAAGACCCTCAGCCCCCGACGAGATCCCCTGCTCCACTCCCAGCTGTCGACTGTTGACTCACTAAGTGGGAAAGAAAACTGGAGGAAAGATGTGCTGAGGAGGCCGCGGGGGCCACAGGGAGAGAGGAAGGATATTTGGTAAACACTCTGATGTTTCCTCGGCTTAAATACCACTTCCAATAACGTCAAATCATGCCTGTGATGCTTTTCATTCATCAGCATTTTTTTCTGCCATGGTTATTATTCATCCTGACTTCTTCCTTCATCTGTAACAAACTGTAAATGCAATTCCTTCATAAGCTATTTTTTCTGTCGTGAAACTGCACCCACTAAGCAGGCTATAAATAGCTGACTTCCACCTGTCTGCCAAAACCAGTGCTTATCGGGAGAACAGTAATCCAAAGGACACTTTGGATTTTCTGAGAATGTCGTTCTCGCTCGAACACGAAGAATGACTTCATTTGTGGTATTTCAGACCTGGACTGGAGGTGTCTGGCAATCCATTTAACTCACCACCAAGATAATGAGCATGGTGCCACAGCCAAGCAGTAGCACCGTCATGCAAAACCTGACTCAAAAGCCGATGTACCTTCGGGCAGCCTTTGATGAAACTAGAGGAATTTTATACTGTGCATGGCAACGAGATGCCACACACACACACACACACACACACACACACAACACTATTATTCTCCTCAAGAATAGACAGGAAAATGATTAAATGAAACTCCCCAAATTTCTATGACATCACAATAACAATGGAAAACAGGGCTGTATGTAAGAGGAAGGCATAAGACAGAAAACGACCCCATTTCTGGAAACAGAGGGGAGTAGTGAAGATGGGCCCGCGAGCCACTTAAAAAGCCATTTGTTCCACTGTATCTCAGGGCACAGCAGCCTTATTGGAATGCACCATTGATCCCCATTTCCTTTCTCACTTGAACCTGCCTTCTACAGCTTATTGCTTGATAAACTCCCACCTGATCCTGTCTGCCAAAAGATGTACAACTGTCCTCCCCCACTTTCCCATTAGTGTTGTAGGGACTCCAGAGTGGAGACTCAGACTAGACGATACCACAGTATGGAGACATTATGTATTAAGGTTACAAGTTTCATGGAATAATTATTTTATTGTATGAGAAACTGCAAGAAGTATCCAAAGTCTGGAACGTTAGTTTAAGAGACAGATAAAAAATCTATTAATTTGGAAAAGTGTACAGGAAAAAATATTGCCATCTAAATACAAATCCTAATGATCAAATGGTCAAATATAAATTCATTCATAGATTTTAACTCCCATGAAACATTTCCAGTTCCAGCATTTAGAACCAACTTATTAAGTATTTTTTGTCAGATGTGTTATTGGATTTAACTGGACCTGCACTCCTTTTTTTGCTAATGTTTAACTTTTGGTGAGGTTTCACAAATTAGGCTAAAATTGACTTTTACTTTTAGGCCTTACAGCTGCAAAAAAATTACAAGCAGGGATGTGCTCTTCTATGACATTTAATTACTGCTGTGTTTTACGTGGACAATAGTAATCTAACTAAATGTTTCAGGTCAATATCAGAGGAGGGCCTTGTGTATTGCTGCACAGGTGTAGCATAGATATTTGTATTGACAATGACATTCTCACACACTCACAGTGCCTTAGGAATGTCCTTTGAATGAACAAAATAAGGAGGAATCAATCAAACCGTCAAGTGTCATTACTCAGCAACAGTGGAATCCAACATTAAGGCACTGAATAGCAGGTTTTTTTGCACCAGCCATGAAGCTTGATTTTTATTTGGTCATTTGCATTTACGTAGGATGTAAAACTGCACATACACCATAGGAATTGGCTATTGGTTATTGAAACCAGGAGGTAAATGTGGAGAAGTAAGAGTTACCCTGTGAAAATGCAGAAATCATCTTTGAGAAAATTGTTTACAAATGTACTTAAGGGTCCAAAAGTCTGAGAACACTCGTTAAAATACTTCTATCTTGCATTTGGTATGATTGTCATACAATCTATTTTCCTTAAGCCTAACCATTGGAGTGAGAAGCTGCATCACTGGGTTGCGCTCAGGTGATTTATTGGTTATCTTTGGCCTTCACTTAGTTCTTGCAAAGCTCTGAGGTGTGTTTGGGCTCATTATCCTGCTGCAGTTTCGGTCCTTCTCCACAAAAGGTACAAACCAGAGGGTGTAGCATGTCTCTGAAGAATGAAGTGGTGCTGTGGTATCATTCTCTCTCCTGTTCCTGTCCTTACATACAGCCTTCTGTTACTGCCATCATTTTTAACTTGGATTCACCAATAAATAGGACTTTTTTTTCATAGTGAAATGCTGGTGTTTCTTAGTCCACCTCAAATGTTTGGCCTTGTTTCACCTCCTTGGAAGTGGTTCAGAAACTACAAGATATCCTTCATTTGACAGGACTTTGCTTATTTTGTGCTGTTTATTTAGCTAATTCCGTATCTGTGATGATATGGTTACTTTTCTATATCTCATAGAATTAAGTTTGAACTACTGATCTTCTGACAGCGTCGCTACTTTCTCTCTGATGCCACACTTTAGATACAACTGATCAAGTCACATGCACTTCCCCCTTAGAAAACTTTAGGCCCAACCCCAATACACCCCTTGCCCCTAAAGTTTAATGTCTTGATTCTTTTTGGGACAGAGGGGTACATGGACCTTTTCAGACCTGGGTAAGTGTCATCTTAAAAGTTGAGATTTGTGTTAAAATGCCTTTAAACCAAATGGATGAAGAGTGAAATCCCCATGATTGGTTTTGAGTTGTTAGATTTTGAAACAGAGAAAATAAATGGTATGATAGTGATGAAGAGATAAAATAAATTATCTAATTATTATATTTCACTTTGGTATTTCTTGACTTGACTTTCTTGACTTTTTTCAGTTAAATGAAATGAAACCCGGTGGTACAGAACTAGCATTTAACATTTTGCCTTAAACCATCTTCAGCTTGTTTCTTTACACAGTTTATAAAAGGCATAGCCAGGTAGACAGAGATTACCAGCATATCTGAGAAAAATACTCTCAGTTTTCCTTGAATAACGATCGTAAGAGAAAATATGCCGTCCCTGAGCACTTCTCTTCACTATGAACTGTCTTTTGTGTTGCCAACGCTTGCCATCGAGTGGCTGCTGTGAGCAAGGGTCAATAGTCTGTAGAACCAAGAAGCTTATCATGAGGACCTTATAGACGAGTGTACAAAAGCCCGGGTCAGGTCTCAACTGTGGCTCTTTTTGAGCAAAGTGCTGGCTGAATGTAGAACACCCTGAAGGAGCACTCATGAAAAGAGGAGGTGGAATGAAGCAATGCTTTCATTACTTTTATCTATTAAATATGTGTTTACACAGCTGACACTCACATATTCTGAATCCTGCAAGAGGGCACTGTTTTTAGAATTTGAAAAAGGTTAACTCAGTGAGATTAACTCCTTTTCACTGGTATAAATATAACAATGACAGGAGGAGACCCACAGTTCAGTTGGCTGTTTTTTTGTTTTGTTTTGTTTCCTAAAATGATGACTATATAGGAAACATACTTTCTATATCATTGCCTCTTGATTTTATGCTTAATAATTTCCATTCATTCTTACTCTAAACTCTAATTCTAAGAGATCATAAAATGTGGTACTTTGGTGCATAGAGTTCCCTCCACTGTTTCAGAGTGAGAATGACAGATATGCTGGTGTAAAACATACATTATACTTTAGAGTTTTACGCTCATGTCCACTTTGATGACACAGCGAAAATCGGTGAATTGCTGTACAGTAAAGGCTGCACTTTGGTGCCACATGAAGACATGCTGCAGTTTCTCTTCTTTTAGCAGTTCAGGGATTGTTTCCCAAAAGCATTTCAAGGTTAAGATGTATCAAAGATATGATGCAATGTTTTTATTGGATGCCATCCAAATTGTGTAGACTTGGGTTAATAGACTCGCCAAAATGCTGAAAATGCAAATCTAAAACGTCACTTCAGCCATCTCTATGGTATATATATATATATATATATATATATATATATATATATATATATATATATATATATATATATATATATATATATATATATATATATATATATATATATATATGGGGGGGGGGGGGTTGATTGTGCTTGCTATACTGTTAAAACCTGAATAAAATGTTAATCACTAAGGTGAAGATGAGCTTCTGTATTTTCTGTTTTCTTTTCATTCAAGATGCATATGCTTTTTACCACATGCTTATATACAGCAAGTCTAATGATGAAAAATGAAGTGATCCACAGTGGATGAACTGCATATTCATAGGAATTTTTTGCGCATAATATGAGCTTCAGAGTACAGTGTTTCTCCAGCAGCAGTTAAATCAATCAAAGTTCACTTTCTTAAACTGAATTCTACCACGGAATATGAATTATAATGGTCAGCAACTCAACATTAAGCTTTGTTTTTATTCTTCCAATAGAAATCTTTTCTTTGTGTTATTTACAACACTAGTGCTTTGTGTTGAATGTGTTTTGAATTAAATCAGCGTTTATTAAAAGTTTATTTGAAGTATACCCAGTATCCTCTTCAGCACCACGGAGAGCCAGAAGCTCTTCAGCGCTGCTTTGGGAAGCGTACGCTTAAGTGTTTGTAGAGGAAAACTTTCATGAGAAAATTGTGCTTTTGTTCAGTATAGACAGCGTTTTGATCAAGTTTTTGGGTTTTGAAAACTGACTTCTTTTTTTCAGTCGGCTGTCAAGCTAAAATGCTTTTGTTATATTTTTGTAAACTGAATATCTTTGGCTTTAAGACCACTGATTGGTTAAAAAAAAATAAGTGATATTGAAGGAAACTAAGTTGCAGTCCAGGAACATCCAATATGTGCGATGAATACTTCAGCAGATAAAACATTGCCAAGAGTAAGAGTTGAAACATTTACCTTTACTGAAGTCTTTGGGATCCAGTGACAGACTGTATCCTGGCAGCGTCTCCAGCAGCAGCTTGTAGCAGGCCCTCCAGCCGGGCTCTGGGATGGTGGGAGCGACACACTGCATGGCTGCAACACGCTTGAAGAAGGCAGACTTGCGATGGAATCCGATCAGCTCGTAAAGCTCAGACAAGATACTGTAGCGTTGGATCTTCTCCTCCTCTGACAGCTGCAGTTAGAAAGACTACATTAAAGTCCTCTCCACTCCACTCAAAACTGTCTTTCAAATAATGTTACTTCAATGATTGAGCTAAACCGTGCAGAATGACCTTGTGCTGAGTTTGTTCTCACATTCACCTGCTCAAGGGGTAATTGATTCTCTGTGCTCACCTTAGCTCTCAGTTTAACACTTGGGCTAAGCAGGACTTAGCGAACAACTAAGAAAATGATTGGAAGCCAATCATGGTCCAATATGTAATTATCTCCTTGGTGTGATGTGGAAACATGAAATCCTGAATGCCTACACACTGAGACAATACTTTTCAGTGCAGTATGAGCACTGACTGTTTGAAAGTTACATTCAAGTTTTGACATGAACATGTGCATATCCATAGACTAGACATGATTTTTCTATAAAGGGAGAAGATGTTCATTTACTTTTGGAGAAATAAATATATCAGACACAAACTAATATTCAAAGCAGAGCATTTTTATGCATCTTCATTCATGTCTGGAGGGGATGTTACACCATCAAAAACAGAACTATTTAATGCCCCCAAGGAGCAATTTGGCTTGCAGATATCAGTCAACGTTATGAATATTAAATACAAAAAAGAATAAAAGTGTCAAACCACCGCATTAAACATACATACACAAATACACATTAGCAACATAGGTTAGCACTCATGTATTTGTTGTTATTCATTTGTCAGCAAAATCATCAGAGAGCATCGAAAAGGATAATTTAGAGGATTACTGTACTTTTACTAGACTGCTTTTTACGTACATTTACTTGTAAATAAACTGGAATCAGGCCTGTATGCACTAATTTATAACACAATAATATCATTTTAAGTGTATCACAATTTAAAATGAGATGCAGAGAGGGTGAATTGCTGAACACAAAGGGCAAGCCTAGAAATTTCATTGGCTGCATAGGTCACATAATGGAACAAGAAAAAAAAAATCTAAAAAAAAGAAAAACAACAAGATTTATCACTTGAATGATAAAGAGCTAAAAAGGTTAGACTCTGTGGGGAGAAAAGGCAAATTCCGTTATAGTGTGCTTTTTTCACTTATAGTGAGATGTCCTGCAGTCACCCTAATTTAACTGTACACCACTCGGCCACTGGCTATATTAATCATCCTGTGCAGCTGGCAGAGCATTTATTTCACAGTCAGAAGGCGTACCTGTCCCAGGTTGATGTAAACAGCGTTCTGCAGGAACTCCGAGGCCTCCCTGGCCCTCTTCTGAATGGCCAGCACCCTGACCGCTTTCACACAGGCCTCCAGCTCGATCACTCCTGCATTCTTGTACTACGAGAGATAAGAGGAGGAGCGGGGGAGGCTCTGTGTTAATGAAAAATTAATAGCCCGACAAGGGTCGCCTCGACTTCTGCAACCCACCTCATAATCAGAGGGAATGTTTTTCTATTAACATACGACCACCCTCATCAGTCACTGCAGACGTGGGATGACCGACAAGTGTGATAACTGGGCTCCCCCGTCGCTCATTTTTAAGGGATTCCCATACACTGCTCCGTTTTGTGCTTCCACTAAGAACCTGAGCTTCGGCTGCTGATGCTTCTCACCGTGTGCATTTTTTATCTTGCCGTCCCTCAACTTCCCTCCACTTCCAGCCTCATTGTCTCCTTATTAAAATTCAATTAATATCTGAATGGCTATGTGTTGAGATGTAATTTAATTCTAAATGAACTAGTTACAGGTAAAAGGGCTGAGGGAGGTCAGCGCAAAAAGGCAATTATAATAATGAAGATAAAGCAGGGTTGCTTCTGAATAGTTTGCGAACATAATGAGCCCATTCAGCTTTCCTTAAGCATTAGGGATACTTTAATAGTATTCTTTGTGACTTTGTACAAGTACAGTGGTCAAAGCAGAGCAGGGATGTATTGTGCCATGAACAAATATATAATACGTATTGTTTTGTCTGTGCAACACTGCTTTTAAAAAGGTGAATACTGTGTTAAATAGAAAATTGCTTCTATTTCTGGAGCGTGTCTTTTTGTCCTCATGTAGCATTCAGAAATAAACAGCTGCTGTCAGCATATACTGGTCTGATACTAGTCAAACATGATTTTGTCACTGCCATTGCACTCCATCAAAACAAATCAAATACTGCCCCCTGGTGAGACTGAGAGTTATAACTACACAGGTGTATCGAAGCAGCCTGATGTTGAACACTATCACGTGCAGTATGACTGTTTATCTAAAGGATGGGGGGACCTGTTCATTTCTACCTAGATCCCCTACAAGTAGTCTTAGGTGGCACCAATCTTTATTTCCTTAAATTGGTAAAGAAATCCAATAAAGATTGTTGATGTTGAAAGAACTGGATGGTCAGACACTGTGGCGTCTTTATCCTGTTTATTTATTCAATCTAAAGAGAGGAATAGCTATGGCACCCTTCTACTTTAGATAGTTCCAGACTTCTCTGCTTAGTCTATGGTAATCAGCCCTTACGCCCATTTATTCCTACTGAAGATGTAAATCTTTAAAAACAGTTCATGAATTTGCTGAGTCCCTCTGGGGTCATGTAAGGAAAAAAAAACCTGGATGTGGAATAATAATATAATATAACCTATAGTGATCCTCCAGCATCAGGGCCCTTTTTGCTGCATGAAGCAAGTGTTGTTGCTAGTTTTAGACTGACAATCTTCAAATGAAGTGTGTGAGGTGCTTTGCTTCTCAGAGTAGCAGAGAGCGACTGTAGTAATAGAATAAGCCCTTGATCTAAAGTCAGTATCGCCATGTTTCACCTGTTACAGTTGCAAACAAAATTATTCAACCCCCATTGTATTTCAGGTTTATTGGCAAAGTGTAACATTTTTCAGGTCTTTGCAATAAACTAATCACACAAGAGCAGTTTTAAATAGTTAAATAAAACTAATACAAAGATTTTGTCCAAAGTCAACACTAAATCCTACTTTCAATAATTACTGCAGTCTCAAAAATATTCAACCCACGAATAGAATTTCTCATAAGAACACACATTTGCAAATCAGATGTGGTCTCAAGCACACCTGATGCAAACAATCAAGGGCTTCATTAGTTGCATCAGATGTGCTTCAGATAGAACACCTAAAGTACCTGGACCGTTGACCATGATGTCTCATTACATGTTATGGCCAAGTCAAGAGAATTGTCCAAAACGTTCAGAGACGAGATCATTGCCTTGAACAAATAAGGACAAGGATACAAGTTGAAAGCGATACAGTTGGAAGCATAGTTCGCAAGAATAAATACCTGGACATGGCAGAAAGAAGAAGCTATCAACTGCTGCCACCAGAGTCCTGAAGAGGTACGTGGTCAAAAACCCTCGACTAAAAGCAAAAGACCTGCAGCAAGACTTGGTGGCAGCAGGCACTGTGATTTCCATGCACAAACTCCAAGATGTACGCCACTACTGACCGAAAAGCACAAGAAAAGTCGGCTCCAGTTTGCTAAAAACTATATAAATAAGCCAAAGAGGTTTTGGGATTCTGTTCTGTCGAACGATAAAACAAAACTGGAACTTTCTGGGCCTATGGATCAGCAGTATGTCTGGAGGAGGAAGAACGAAGCATACACTGAAAAGAACACCCTGCCTACGGTGAGGCATGGCGTTGGCTCAGTGATGCTCTGGGGATGCTTCGGTTCCTCTGGCACTGAAAGCCTGAAGCGTGTGAAGGGCACTGATTCAAGATGGATTCAATCAACTATCAGGAATCCTTGGAGAAAATGTCATGCCCTCTGTGAGGAAGCTGAGGCTTGGGACCTTCCATAAGGAAAACGATCCCAAGCATATCTCAAAGTCCACCATGCCTTGGTTTCAGAAGAAAGAGTGGCCATCAGTTGCCTGACTTGAACCCCATCGAAAAACTCTGGTGGGATTTGAAAAAGTTGGTTGCAGCACGCAAAACCCAAGAATATTAGTGAGCTGAAGGCCTAAAATTTCTCAAAAACGCTGTCAGAAGCTGGTGTCTGGCTATGCATCAAGTTTGCAGCAAGTCATAACAGCAAAAGGGTGCTCTACTAAGCACTGAGGATGATTGTCATGAAGGGGTTGAATAATTTTGAGACTGCAGTAGTCATTAAAAGTGGCATTTTGTGTTGAATTTGGAGAAGCCACTTGTAATATCAATTGTGTTGAGCTATCTAAAGTGTTCTTGTTTGATTTGTTTTTTGCTAACAGCTGCTAGTTTGTTCATTTTGCCAATAAACCTGATTTGCAGTGGGGGTTGAATAATTTTGATTGCAACTGTATATAGAGGGCTCAGTATTCGTACAGTAAGATGTACCTTCACAGGTTGGTTTACAATGCATAAACACTTTGCTTAAATGATTAAATAGGATGCTTTCAGTCATTTCAAAGATTCATTTCATGCACACAGTAATGTAGTTGTGGCAAACATCATGGCTCATTTAGGTAAAAAAACTTTTGTTACAAACAGTACAGAGGATCCTCTCCTGAGGAAACAACAGTGACGGTCTACAATAAGTGTATTTACTCCAATGACAGTAACACTGGTCGAATTATTGATCAAAGAGTTCAATAGTTTATGGTCAGTACCTTTCCATAGTAGGAGATTGCCTCTTTGTATTTCTCGATAATGTCCTCCGGACTCAGGCAGTTCTTTGCTCGTCCAATCTCAGTGCTGGTGTCTGCACTAATGCCGTTGGCTGTGAGGGCACCTACACTCAAAAGAGGATGGTATATCATTAGTCAAGAAAAGACAGCAGGATGAACGTCCACCAGTCCGTCCCACCACGAAATAAAAGGATAACACAGGAGTGAAAACAGGAAAGAGGGGAAGCTTAATCCACCACTTGGTCTTATGAGATATTGCCCTGGCTACCATTCGCCACATGCATTTCCATAGAAAATTAAAAAATGAGATACAAATATAAGTGTTTAAAATGTTGTTCACAGAGCAGGATGGTATAACATGTCTGAACAGATAACAACAGGTAATGGTTTTATGAAACTATGTGAAATGTTTGTTCTTTTCTAGGTTCTGCCCACCATATTGTCTGTTTAAAACTTAATGTAAAATCTAATTATCCACCAACACCTCCCGTTCTCCCTTACACTAGTACTTTGTGATGATATTCTGAGGCCTCTAAAATCTGAGATGTGATCAGAATGTAATCCATGGTTAATGTCCCAGGCAGAGTTAAACTCACACCTGAAATATTTCAAGAGCACAGTGCATCGCTCGACCAAATTGGATTATAGTATCAGTACCAACTGAGAATGCATCACCTAGCAATGGGGCTGTGTCCATAGCAACAATATAGTGCTATCACTATGACAAATGTGTGAATAATGACGTGCTGAATTGCTAGTTCTTGGGTCAACTTTACACGCAACATTTAAAAGAAAATATAAATTAGGGAATAAATGAAAAGTTTAATAAAGTTATTTGATTATTTGATTGAGATGATCCAGTTACAAAATCTAAGTACAGTATGTGACTTGGTTTCTTAGGCAGTGAAATTGTGAGGTTAAGCAATGATGAGCATTCAACAAGCAGGAAATCAAAGTGTGCTCCAGTAATGATGGACTGCCATCTGCTGGTGTTTCAGCAGAGACATGATTGAATATTCTACTAACAAATTACAAATACTAAATTATTTTTATGTGATTAATAAAAGTATGATGGGAGTTGTTAGATAAATGGGGCTTCAATAAATAAGGCATAGAGGCACCGAAAAGAGGTCATTTTAAGTGTTGTCTTCAACTGTGTAGTCATGTGATCATCAAAAGTGTGGCTGTGAGAAAAAAGCAGTAAATTAGAAAAAAAAAAAGTTGATGGTAAACAAAAACAGGAGAACACTACCTGCTATAGGGAGAAAGGAACATTAATCAATATACAAACAATAAAATAAACCTTAGGAATCAGGGGGCTGATGATGTAGGATGAAAAATGACATCAAACACAGGCGCATGTGAGCGGAAGCAAACAAGTGACTACAGGAGCTATGTTGGTTAGACATACCATACCTGGGTCAATGAGAACCTCCTGAGCCCCTACAGACAGAGAGAAAGAATGCAGATTCACTCCATGACGCAAGGCGCAATGTTAGCAGTGTTAGTCCCAACAATGAGCTAAATGGCTGCAGCTGTTTTCTTGAAATGTGTGTTCATCAAAAGCCATGACAAACATTTGGTGTGCAATTTACTTTGCCAAAACAAAGTTAAAGGTATCCTGGGAAGATTTTATTCTGTAGTTGCGGTACAGAGCTGTTTCTTTATGAGTAGGTCCTAGTTTTTTCACATGTCACTTGCTGTTTATGGATATTCGCTATTTGAAAAAAAATCTGTTAAATTCTATACAGGGGTACAGGATGCTGCTGGTAAACAGCAGGGTCTTGTTTCTAATAAACAGATTAAGATAAAAAAGAAAATACATTTTAAAAAATCAGATTATATGATATGAGACTGATACAAGCACTTGTTTATTCACCGATACAAAATCCATTTTATGTTGTATCGGAGCCCCATTTTTATTTCCCTAATGCATGCACACATACAGTCATGGAAAAAATTATTAGACCACCCTTGTTTTCTTCAATTTCTTGTTCATTTTAATGCCTGGTTCAACTAAAGGTACATTTGTTTGGACAAATATAATGATAACAACAAAAATAGCTCGTAAGAGTTTAATTTAAGAGCTGATATCTAGCCATTTTCCATGGTTTTCTTGATAGTAACCAAAATCACTTAAGTTCTTACATCAATAGCTATGGCACTGTACTGCCAAAAACACTGCTTTTAAGCATTCCATGTTTTCTTTTCTGTTTGCTTTAAACACATGATACACACAGGAGTTAGTACTTGATTGCGTAACCATTGTTTTGATGACTGAAGCCATGCGTCTTGGCATGCTCTCCACCAGCTTCTGACATTGTTCTGCTGTCACAGCAGCCCATTCCTGTTGCACAAATTCAAACAAATTTGCTTTGTTTTTGGGCTTGTGGTTCTCAATTTTGAGTTTGATGATTTTCCATAGGTTTTCAACTGGATTCAGATCTGGTGATTGAGCAGGCCAAGGCATGGTGCGAATGTTGTGGTTCTCCATCCAGGCTTTAACTGACCTTGCTGTGTGGCAAGGGGCATTGTCTTGTTGGAAAATCCAGTCATTCGAGGCAGGAAAGAGTTTTCCAGCTGATGGAAGAAGACTGTTTTCAAGAGTAGCCCTGTACATGACCTGGTTCATTCGCCCTTCACACAATTGCATTTGCCCTGTTCCACTCTTACTGAAACAACCCCAGATCATCACTGATCCACCCCCATGTTTTACTGTAGGGGCAAGACAGTCTGGTTTGTAGGCTTCTCCAGGCCTCCTCCTAACCAGTAAGTTAGCTGGAGTGGGCATCAACTCAAAATTGGATTCATCACTGAAGAGAACCTTAGCCCAATCATCAACAGTCCAATCCTTGTGATCCCTAGCAAAGAGTAACCGGGCCTTCCTGTGCCTTTCGTTGATGAAGGGCTTCTTCCGTGCTCTGTGTGACTTCAGACCAGCTTCAACAAGTCAGTTTCGAACTGTCCTTACCGAACAAGTCACATTTCTCGACAGTGCCCACTCATTTTGAAGGTCCCTGGAGGTCTGACGACGATTCCTGACACAGGAACGGACGAGTGCACGGTCATCTCGTGGGGTAGAGAGACGTTTCCTGCCGCGGCCAGGTAGCAATTTGGTAGTGCCGTGTTCGGCTTGTTTTTTCTTGTTGTAATGAACAGCTGTCTTGGAGATCTTTAGTTTTTTTGCTACCTGTCTCTCACTCATGCCAATTTCCAGCAGTGCCAAGATGGCTGCCTTTGTGGCTTCACATAATTCTTTTGTTTTAGGCATTATGTGAGAGCTGACAACTTCTGAGTTGTGCTATGGCTTGAATGTAAGCAGGAAACCACTCTAAGCCTTTGCATGTGCAGTGCTGCTTATGACATGAAATGGCCTCTTATATACCCTGGGAATACAATTAAGCTTAAGAATGTCAAATAGGACATAAAGTATTATGTGATCAGCTGCATTTTTTGTCGTGTTCATTGTATTATACCTTTAGTGGTACCAGGTATTAAAATGAACAAGAAATTGAAGAAAACAAGGGTGGTCTAATAATTTTTTCCATGACTGTACATGCATGCAGAGGTGACGCCATTATCAAAGTTAACGGCTTCAGACGATTCCACTGATAATTCTCCCAAGATCAACAACAATGAGCCAACAAATGCAAAGAAGAAGAAGAGGAGTGCAAACTAGCAAACATGGATATAAACAATGCAGGCTTGAGATTATTCTGAAAAATTCACTTTGGAAATGTTTTATGCGACAGGAAGTCCTCCAGGATACAATGTGTTTTGGAAACATCACTCTGTTTACTTGATAGGAAACTCGACCAGTCACCTTTAACATATGTACAATCATATAACAATTAAAATCAAAAAATTTAGTTAATGCCATTATACAGTATGTTATGTGTGTGTGTGTGTGTGTGTGTGTGTGTGTGTGTGTGTGTATGTGTGTGTGTGTGTGTGTGTGTGTGTGTGTGTGTGTGTGAGTGTGTGTGTATATAAATTGTGTACAAATCAATTGCCTCTAGAGCTAAAATAATAATTAAACAATAATTACAATAATAACAACAATTTTAATAATAATCACTTATTCAATATCATATATTATTATTCATTTACATTACTTTGTAGAAATGTGTTTCCACTTTGATATTAACAAGGTTTTCTTTGTAAATTTTGTGCCATTAAATCCAAATTAATTCACCATGATTCCATTCATAAAAGGTTTAAGAAGGGACAATATCCAAGGGCTGAACACTTTTTATAGGCACTGTAATTCTCCTCTTACTATTGAGTACTTAATAGATTTCTTGTTTGCTAGGTACAATAATTTATATATCTAGATGTGCGCTATGAAAGTGTTTACTGGCTAGATGCTAAATTGTGTTTCATTGTACTGTTTTTTTCTGTGTTAAATGACAATAAAAGTTTAATCTCATCTTTAATCTTATCTAATTTAATTTCATTGTAAATCTGATTATAAACATTTTTAAACATTATCTTGAAAATAAGTAAAATCATCTAATTAATTATTAGTTGCCATCCTTGATCATACAGCCCTCAAGTATCATCCAAGCATCATAAAAGCAGCATGTTATCTCTGTTTCTATTTACATTGGCACTGGATAATTGTCTGCTGATTGACCAGTCAAGATTTATTTTCCCAATAAGTGTTGTCATGCACAAAGCAGTGTTAATATCACACCATGTTACTAGCATGTTAGTATCAAACTGGACAGATTAATTGATGTCAAGTTTTAATTCAACTAGCATTCATTAGGGTAAATAAGAGAAGCTTCAGCATTTTAGAAGCTAACATCTTAAACTGCAAGAGGTCCAAGGAAGCAGCTTAGCTGAGCAAAGCTTAGCCATGTTTGAGTTGATGGTCAGCAGTGAATACTGTCAATCAATTTCGGCTTACTTCAGATATTATCTCGTCCAGACCACAGTTTCTATCAGTCTGGTTACAGGGTGACATCACATGCTCACCTGGTCTGTGGCGTTTCCCTGCGTCTGCTGGCTGGGAGATGCTTGGTTTGCGTCCTGCAGTCTTCCCCGCTGTGCCTCCAGGGTAGTGGAATATGACAGAGGCTGAGCACAAACCCTCCAACGCAGCTGGACAGCAAAAATCATACAAGACAAATGGTCTATCTCTACTTTGTTTTCAGTTTTCTTTCAAAGATTTTACTCTTGAAGGAGCTTTAAAAAGGGTTATTAAAGTACAACAACCTTGTTGGTTACACTGCCCCAACTTTTTGTTAACTACTGTTGCACTCACTACACTACATGGAAGAAAACAGCCATAAATAAAGATAATAGGCTCAAACACAGGTAACTGATCAGTAGCTGATTCTAAAGCCTGGCCAAGACATCAACAAGGCCAGTATTATTGGTCTTATCACAGATATACACATAGCTAGTTAGTAAGCACCTGGTCACTACTCTTCAATCACCAAATAATAATTTGTTTTTGCATGTGTTTAGGTTAAAAACACAAACTCTTAAATATCAACTGTGGTAATTGTCTCAATAATCCAATATGTTCAAAACGCCAGTTAATACATTTCAAAGACAAATCAAGACAACTTTGACAAAGAAACAAATTCTAACCTTGTAAATCCCAGTTAATACTTGTAGGCCATCATTATCCAGACTTACCACCCAGCCAGAGGAAGTCATTAACCCCCCTGAGCAGCTCCACAGCCATGTGGTAGTGGACCAGGGCATCCTGCAGCATGCCTGCCTGGAGACACAAGTCCCCAACATGCTTCCTCATCCGTCCCTGGCAACGCTTCTTATAATGTCTGAGAGACAGCAGCAAGAAAAGGGGAGAGAAATGTTTTTAGAGGATGAATGCAGCAGGATGAATGAAGTGGCTCGAATTCTCATGGTTTCTGCCCCTTGAATTGTTTTGGTTTGGGATTCATAGAAGGGACTTTTCCTCTCTTTAAACACAGCTCTGACTTTCTGTTATCGTCATTTCTTATGTCAGCAGGGTGCCGGGAGAGGAGACGGAAGTGAATCTTATCAGTCAGCTACAGAGGGGATATATAAGGAGGAAAGCACAAGCGAAGGGGGAGCAGCTAAACATGGACAGAGTAAGAGCTGACACAGTACAACCCTGTAGTACAAATACAATGTCAGGGACTCAGGAAGGAGCAGCTTCACCAGGATTCAGGGGAAATGAAACTTTTTAGAGGAAAGTCATGAACCCCACTGTGGAAAACATTTAAGCACTCTCAGAGACTGGGAAGGTTATGTGGAACAATAACATGGATCAACAGGTAATCAAGGACTCGAGGTGAAATGGAGCCATGTATAATGTTTCTTAGCTGTATGAAGGCACATGTATTTTAACTATATCTTTAAACATCTATTCTGAGACGATATATTATACAGATATTATATAGATTATAGTATGCTCTCATGAATAAAGACATGAGATTAACGTGTCGCTCCAGCTGAGATAGCCAAACAGATGAAAGCCCAAACTGCGCCTTCCCAGTCGCTGGGATAGATCTCAGCATCATGTACTGCGGCAAATTAAATTCAGTAGGTTCAAACTATCAGCACTTCCTTTGAAAAGGACCATACCAGGGTTTTTTGTATATTTTAGAACAAAAAATATAATGTAAATGCTATTCAATTACAATGTTTAACGTTAAGTTTGAACATTTTCAGAGGTGTGCGAGTGTTTGTTTAAAAAATGGGGGTGGCTACTGGTTTCGGTTAATTTAAAACAAATGCATGTGTAGTTAGATCTTATGATAACACTTCATTTAACAAGCCTGTCATTTCCTGAACCTTTTCTAATAATTTCCACAAAGTCCATTTAGTAGGTTTTAACTGGAGCTTTTCCATCAAGAAAATTCCAATTTTCACTCTAATAAGTACCAAATTACATTGTTCTTAGAAGGAAGCTTCATAGCAATATACTGGGAAATTATAAATCCATAAAACAAAGTGTTATAAAGTTCATCTCTCTCCGTCATATAACAAAAAAGATGTTTTACATGTTTCCAGTTATCGCAAAACAATTTATGTTGTATTGTATACATACATTTAAATGAAACATAACCAAAAATATGGCGATAATATTCTAAGGCCATCATCCAACAGGAGTGAACACAAATCTTCTTTATCCATACTGTGTAGAGTTACTTCAAAAAACAAAATGAATGGCTGTATAAAAGATAAATGGAGTGAGGGAGTGAGGACGGGAAGAAGTAGGTAGATAAATAGGTAGGTAAAAAGTGGCTACCAGGAGGGAAGGAAGGCTGCTAGTTATTAACAATACACATGATTTGTTGTTGACAAGCAAAAGCACAAAAAACACAGATGTGGTCCTTTAATTAAACCCTGAACCCTCCCTACAAGTAGTGTAAAAAAGTATCTTATGAGCCAGGACTGAATAAGTAGTCAATGGGCCTCTGTGTGTTTTCTTTATTGTAACAGTGTCAAACACAAGATTGCAGAGATAAGATTTAAGTTAACTAACACAATGAACTGTAATGAAGTAAATCAGGCAATTTAGGCCTCATCTACTCTGATGAAAGAATATCAATTAGGATATGGTGGGTTGTGATGAGCCCAGATTCATTCATGTGTAATTTAGGCAGTTGCTAGTGTAACTTTTGTGGAGTACACAATTTAGCTAACAGTGGTTAAATTTCATCAGCTAGAGGGATATTTTGGGATACAAATCATCTCTTATCTAACATATATCAACCTTGTTTACAATCAGCTTGTGTATTAACTCAAACCTGTGGAGGAGCAATGAGTTTGGCTTGGAGTCATGAGCAAATGCACAACAGCACAGAGGGCTGGGTGTTTCTTTCAGGGCAAAGCTAAAGCTGATGGGATCGATACGGGTTTACTAAACTTAAGTGTCTAACATCTCACCTTTTCACACCCAACAATAAACTCACAGGACAGTATGAGAGAAGAAAAGAAGAAAGACAAATAAACCAATTTAAACAAACCAAAATGAACACAGCAAAAATCGAAAGACAGATTTTTGAGAGGTGAATTTCTGAGCTGGAAAGGCAGACATATAACAAGCGGCCCGACACAAAAACAAACGTTAACAACTTGCAAATCATGCAGTATAACACATTTACTGACAGCAATGGACACAGAAGCACTCCTTAAGAAGCCTCTAAGTGCTTTTGGGGGTTATGTTGCTGCAAACAGAACAACTCACCTGCTATCAGTGTCCAAACCCACAAAGTCCTTCTTCTCAAAGGGAACACAGAGCAGTGGTATCTTGTCTCCTGACTTGTCTGTGGCCCGGTCAAGCCGCTTGGACTCCAAAACAATAAAAATGGACTCCACAAAGTCCTCCACTCTCTTCTCTACGTCAGAGCAATCTTCAAAGTTTGGGTAGAAGGCCACATCTGTCCGCTGTTGCTCTGCAATCTCACCCTGCAGCCCAAACACCAGCAAGCGAGAATCGTACAACGTGGAACTGTAGACCTCCTTCTGGCCGTGGAAGCGCTCTGCGGTCTGTGGCCACTCTTTGGCTGGGCCACAGGTGGTGATGGAGATGAGCCCCACCACCTTGCGGTGCGTCTGGAAGTCTCCCCACTCGTTGTTTTCCGGCAGGTAGTGGTGGCGGTAGCGGATGTAGAGGAGACGCTGCGAGTCCCTGATGCTCACCTGGCTCACGCTGGCGATGCGTTTGTAGATCTTGAAGAACTGGTCCTCGGGTACGATGCCGACCGGCTGGACCACCACTAGTACCGTCTGGTGGTCCTCGGCACACTGCAAGTAATCTGGGACGCTCATCTTCACATGTGGCTTGAGGACACAGAAACACAAACATTTATAAGAGCTGATCATATTTCCCCTCTTTGCTTCATCAATTAACACACACGAACGTTCTTATTCATCTTATAATTCTCTAATTGCTCTAATTAAATTTCATTCACCTCCACTCTGCTGGTGTGAAGGAATATGTTTAGGGGTAAAAATCTCAAAACAAAGCAGGTAATGTCTGCATAGAGAGATCACCATGTAGGTGAGAAAATATGTTTTTGTATTTTGTGTACTGCTCCTTTAACAGTAAAGCATTCACAGACATAAACTTGATAATGAAGGCTCAGACGAGCACAGGTTGTGTCATCACTGTCAGAGAGGATGACTTGTGCATTCAGTCCCATATTCTTGTGGCTAGGTTATTTCAAATTTGGCCCATTCATAATGTCTGTTACACTAACAGCTGTGAGCTGTGTCTGTGTTCAGTGTGCCGTGTACACCAAAACAGCTGCTGATGTTTGAATGAAAAAGTGCTGCTTGGACCCTCTGATAAACGCACGGTGAAAAGAAATTGATACCAGCGACCCCTTCACAGTCACAACCAGGGGTTTCTAATTAAATGGAACGCTACTTTTGCCGTAAACTACAGAAAAGCACCTGCTTCTGTCTTCGCTAACACATAACAGTAGTGGCAGCTAAAACTGACAGCTTATAATTCTGTTACAGTGCTCAAATGTGACGAACACGCGGTTTGCAGCGAAGGGGAAGCCCTCCTGTCATTAGCTTGTATTTCGCTTATTTTATATAAAGAGAAAAACCTTCCGTGAAGCTACACTGTCGTTTCAAAACAAGTGTTGTAGCTAGCTTTGCTTAGCTAGCTAACCTCTGAATTGGCTTCTCGTGACAGTCACACAGTAACAACGCTGACCGAAACAACGACTTAGTTCCTGGACATATAAGCTCAGTAAGCGCTTTATGGCTTTCATACTAACGCTGTCAACATTTAATGTAATCTCACGTTACCTTAGAAGCAACCTGTCAAGTTTTGCAGCTTCCTTCTTTGGACCAGTGCTTGCAACACCAGGCAGCAACACTCGACGGTCAGCGGTAAAACTTCCGGTTCACAGTTTCAAAATACAACTCTCATTAGACCATGAAATGTATCTTGAGGTAAGGGGAAGCGAACAATGAATCTCCTGATGAATGAAAAACTTTATTTAAGATCAGAAGGACCTTGTTGTATGCAATCCAGTCTCAAACATTTATAAATAAAAAAATATAAATATTCTCTCAAAATCAATCAAATTTTGGAGTCCAATTAAGCTAGGGAGAGATTTAAAAATACATACTAAAGGATAAAGGGTGGATAGAAAATAATGAGAATAATTCTGTTCAACGCCATTTTTGCCCAAATAAGCACTATTTCTTTCCACACAAGACGAGGTGCGTCTTTGACGCGAACATGCCACTTGAACTTTCGCTTTTATTTTGACATCCGAAACATTTTCCTGCATTCTTACGTTACCTTGACTATTTCTTTCTATTTTAGCATTTTCTTCTTCTGTAAAGTCTAATAATGCTACTACAGCGCCACCAAACAAACAAATAAGGTACTGCAGTTAACTAAAACCTATTAAAGGATACCTCCACCAATTCTACATATTAAAATGTTTCAAAGGGTTATGGGGACCTACTCCCCTGATTTAAACTTTACTTACATAAATTTACATCTTAATGTATTTGGTTATATTTTTTACATTCATATAATATTTTTCATCTTTATCAAATTTACCTGGATTTTATAATTACTAATTAACATCAAATAACTTTTGTTACATGAATTAAGTCATCAAATAGCTATGCATTTAAATTTAGACTAACAAACTTCAGGTCTAAAAAAACACACACCCACACTTTTTTAATCATGATCAACACACAAACAACGTATTTATAATAAAGCCAGAATTCAGTGGATCAGTGAAAATTTGTAGTTCACATGCAAATTATGCTGTGAATGCACTAGCCCTGGTGATCCATAGTGTTGAAGACATTATCCATGTGACTGTATTGGTAACAGAATATTCCACTGACTTGCAAATTAAATATGATCCTCCTGCTGGTGAGCATCGTCTTGTAAAATTCCTCATTAAAATGTGGATAATAAATAAAAGATAAAACTAAAAAAGTTTTGTATCACTTCAACTGATAAATCTGAAGAAATACCAAGACAGGTAGATTCAACTCCATTTTATTTTATTCACCCATAAATCGCTTTTCACAATCTTCTTGGAAGACAACTGCATTTTATTCCCTGTTTTCTTCATTTTTTGGCCAAGGGGAATTGGTCCAAAAGCAAAGCAGGAGCTCAGAGAGAGACATGGAATGTCTAAATCATGGTTGATAGTGAATATACATCAATAACAGGCAAACAACTACAACCATCAACTTACAAAACAGTGCACAAACATTGTGTGTGGAGGCTGTCATTACTAGGGATCCCAAACCATAACAGCACAGTTGTGAAAGCAGGGAGGGTTTGACAGATGTTACGAAAGAGAGGGAAACCATGTTGATCTCAATTTATTTAAAAAAAAAAAAAAAAAAAGACATGCGACCCATTACATGATTTGTAAGTTGAGATCGCATAACAGAATCAATGCACATACGTAAAAGCACAAGTAAGTGATGCCTTCATTTTTCCCATGTGGTCAGTGTTCCCTAAAGCTAGCCTTAAGACTTCAGTCAGGTCAATTGAAACATACCAGCTTTGACCCTTAAGTCTGTGTTCAGAATGAGACAGGGTGTCAGTGCATAGTCACATTAATGCATCTTTACGCCCAGGACAATCAGTGAAACTGTAACACAAAATAAACAGAGGAAGGAAAAGCTACATGGCTGAAAGCTGTTAGATTCACATCATTTCAGACTCATCATTTACAATCAATAAGGAAAAGCTTCCTTCTAGGTGTTTGGTGTCTTTTTGTTCAGTCAGTCAACAATACAGGATCAAAGCTTTCAAGTTATATGGATTGTGGAAAACAGCAGAAAAAGAAGATAGCAGGAAAGTACTAATACTATATTGAATATCCACCTGCAAATGTGCATTTCAGATATATATTGGCACCAAATGTGACACTAAGAAATGTGTTCATCTTGCTCCACTGGATGCTAGAATTAAGCAGCTACCTACTGGAAGTTTTTTTTAAAGGAATATACCAACCTTTTTACTAAGTTTGGCCCATTGGTGACCATATCATACCTAATCAGAGTCTTTAATACCCAAATTAAACGTGTTTTGATGTTAAACACTAGTGGTAAAAGCCAGGATTTTCTGAAATACTGAAGCCCAAATACCTCCCCATGAAGACCTAACGTCCTCAGAAATATTCTGGTGAGGAAATACTGAAGGTTTTCGTGTTGGTCTGTGGAGTAAATTCTAAATACATAGCTTACTGGAATCTGCCTACAAAATAGTAAACATGTTAAAGATTACCCTCTACAGGTCCTTATACTCCCCAAAGGGAGGGGAAACAAATATTTATTAGGTGTCCCTCAGTGGTCATATCTAAAATTACATTAACTAAGACTAACTTACACTTGCTTTATATTTCTTAGACATTTCCACAACTTAGCTTAAAGGTACCTTGCAGAGTGATTGACCACTAGTAGCACTGAAGAGCAATGTTTTTACGGGTGGGTCGCTGTTTTGTCGTTTGTTGGTATCAGCCGACACACACTCCTGCCACCAGTTTCACATTACTCAGATCCGACAGCAGTAATGTTCAACGAAGTGTAGCAATGTGTTCATAAAGATAGAGAAGAAGAAGACTGCAAGCTAGCAAAACACGGATGTAAACAATGTGCAACGTGAATATTTGTTAGATCACCTATGCAAATGTAACGAATGATATGCACTCAACAGGTTTGGTATGCCTTGAGGACAAGGTCTTTCTGTTGAGAATGTAAACGTCTGTTTACAAATAATGCCACAGGGTACGCCTCTAATGTGTCGCAGACGAGAACTAGTTTCTAGTTTCATCAAAGTGATTTGTACATTATCGAAGTAGGTCAGATGAGCACTGGGTGCCTATAAGGTGACCAATGGACCAAAATCACAAAAAGTTTTCTCATGCTAAAGAGACATCCTTAAACTGCTATATTCTTCATTAATTGGGTTTAAGGACACTGAAGTCCTTGCTACTTCCGTGTGCATTTGCATCCATGTGAAGTACAAATAGTGCGCAGTCATGTGCGACATGGGAACTTGAAGGCTACAGAAAAAGACGACACAGTAGTTAAGACTGAGTGATGATGATCTGTTTGGTCTGCAGAGGAACAGGAAGATTCTGGGCTGAATGCTGTCATCCAGTGGATTAGTTTAATCTCCAGCGATCATGTGGCCACATCCAAGATTAGTCGACCTAATTACAGCACATTTAGACACCTCATTGATTCCTAGCGAGACTAGGAGCACTTAGAAACACTAGTCTGTCAGACGGGGAAAAAAAGGTCTGAAAGAAATCAAAGGAAGAACAGAACAAACACATAAAAGTATAATAGATTAAGACTAATTTAAGAGTCTAATGGTGCAGTAGGGGGAAAATGTGTCTTCGGATTAGTTGAATACAAGATATTTGGCATCCTTCATCATGGCATTGAAAGTGAGTGGACACTGCCAGTGGTGCAGATAGAGACTGAATAAAGGGCCTCCATTTGGGCAAAGGGTGGATGGGTGGGTGGATTGGTGGTAGTTTGTTTGGGGAATGGGGTCAAGATGGAGCATAACACTCCGCCCTCCTCACGCCAGTTTCAGAAATTGTTCCACTGTATCTGCTTCCACTGCCTCCGAAAACATTTCATAGTTCTGTGAGGAGAAAGAGTGCGGATCAGAAAACAAGAAAACAGAAATTCCTCAGTCAACAAAAAAATAAACGTCATGACCAACATGCTTTACATGCTAAGCAAGTTTGTCTTATTCATGCCTGATGTGATCCTTGAACCTGATTTGCTCACTTGGGGGCAGCAGAAACGAGCCGTAACAAAACACTGACAATGTCACCTCTTCATGGTTTTTGCAAACTGGTAACAAACAGTTGACTATTTACACTTCCGGTTGTTATGGAGCAACATCATCAGTCATGTGAAGTCCTGTTTTTGCTCACCAGTTGAACGCAGATCCATAATCTTAAGCTGCTAAATGATCTGCTGTGTTCACCAGGTAGTTGTCAAAAAAGAATAGGGTTTCCACATAGACTCCTCCAGCCTGCTGCACCAACTATCTTATTAACATAACTTTGCATTTGTGCTATAACTTAGGAAAAGAGGGTTCATCATATAAGTTAGCTAAAAGTGGTTCTGTTTTTGTTTGTTTTTTCATTTATGAGGCATGTCCCCCTCTACTTCAGTTGTTTAGGAGAATGATGCAATGCATTTTCGCTGTGAAGCCCCAAAAATGTTTTGTGGACTAACGACTTAATTTTCATTTTTGAGCAAACTTTTCCTTTAAGATACAAATTTTACACCTTCCCAGAGGAGGGGGAAGTCATGACGTGAAGACTGTGCTGTACTGTTACAGGAATTTGAAATACATGGGACAAATGTGATTTTTATGGTTAGGGTTAGGGTTACATTTTTGATGAAGACACCTTTTTACAGTTATAATATATGCTCTCTGTTAGACGATAAATCAAACCATAACCAAACTTTGGCATTTATATATTGCATTTCCTGCTGCTCATCAACAGCTGTCGTTTACGTTAATATTGATATATATACCTGTTATGCAGTCAATACAGTCAATGGTTTAACATTTACAAAAATACTTTTAATTATTTCATGAATTTCGAAATCAAAAGTGTATGTGCTTTCCTCACCCCACAGTACTGGTCTTCATTGAAAAGCTGGGGAGGCACTGCCGTGGGGTCACCTGCTTTGCTTCTCATCTCATCCCGAAGCTCCCCGCCAACAGAGATGTCCACAAGCTCATACTGGATGCTTTTACTGTCAAGGATTCGTATCATTTCTGCCTGTTGGGACTTCACCTGGAAAGCAACAGCACTCATCAAAAGAACTGCGCTCAAACTCAGCATAACCACTAGGAACCAGTCAAGTCATTGTAACCTAAGCATATTATCTAGATATTGACATTTGCCATCATGACTCAAATCCTGCTTCTGTAGCCTATATTTCTTAAAGAGTAATGGCTGTCATATTGTCAGAGGTTTAGTCCATGTGATAAATAATAAGCAGGTGAGGGCCATCAAACGACTGTTCAAATAAACCTTGTAGTTCTATTTCTCTTCAAGGGCAGAAGTAAAGAGTTAAGACATTATCCCAGACACAGTAAAATTATATCATGTAAGTACTGTACTTTTTGAGGCTGTACTTTTAAAAAGCAGGCTTTATCAGGCTCCTGGATGATAATTAATAGACCTGGTGAAATGAATATGCGCTGCTATCTTTCTGGCCGACTGAGGAAGTTGGGAGGGGGTGTTTGTAAAGGGGACCACACCTAAGCACAGCACCAACTGGAAACACACAAGCTGGCATTTAGTCCACCAAGTTGAACAAGAGTTGTTGTAAAGCCAGTGTCAAGTCCTTCAAATGAAAAAGGGGAACTTCCTTTTGCTCATTTCACAAGACAAAGAAAAAAGCTGACTCTGTGGTTTAAAGCATTTTTGAATTGGGTGAAGAACAAAATTAGAACAGATGACAATTAATCATACAACTGAATATAGTACAAAACATTTTTAAAATGAGGAAGTTATTCAAAATGTGACACACATATACGTCAAACTTTTTGATGTGTAATTCCACCGTAGGTATGAGATGCATTAAAAAAGCAACTACTACTAACTGATACATTAAACCATTAGAAACGTGCGCGACACAAAGGCAATTGCATCTTAGTGGGATTACTTGGAGAAATTTTCATTTTGGAGACAGAAAAAAGTGGTCTTGCTATCATTTAAATTAACTGAAACAGGTCAAACCCAATACATCATACTTGATTTTCAGTATCTAATTCAAATTAAAATTATTTGTAGTTAAAACTCTAATGGCTAGTATTCAGAAGCATGTTATTCCATCATTAGAAGATGTGTGTTTTTTTGCCTTTGGCTCTATAATACTTAAATAATACTGAGTAATAACAGTATGAGAACAGAATAATATGTCCATGCAGCAGGTTTTAAAGCAGACAAACAGGATGTCAATGGCACATAACCAATCATCATCCTCCTCTAAAGGCCTCTACCACATAAATTAGGAAGTTACCTTGCAGAATGATTGCACATGAGAGGGTTAAAAGCTAATGCACGTCACAAAACTTTTTTCCACTACATGAATTCCTCACAACTAATAGGTACCAGATGTTCAGCGCAGTGCTTTGCCACACACTGTTTTTTTCACAAATGTATTCCCACAAAGGATGTCACACTTTACAACATCAGGTTGTTATTGTCTGCAGGCAGTCAACCTCTTCCACTCATCCTAATCCTAATAGATTCAGTGGAAACTAATGGCAAATCTTCATTACCATATCAAGCTATTTAAAAGTATTCTGCTTACCAACAAACACATACACCAACTAATATAAAAGCATGAGTTTTCCTGGACAAAAGGGTGTAATGGTAAATTCGGCTAACATATAAACTACCAAGCAGCCCTTACTTAAGTAACCTCAGGGGTTTCTACACTTGGTTTCCATGCTAATTTGCCACCAAGCTACAGGAACCGGGACAAGAAGATTGACTGACTGGTGCGCTGAAATTCATCTCAGACAAGCGTTGCTGAGTGCATTTTATGTATGCAGGACCGGTTGACAAATACTGTTTGTACGAGGCCTAAACATTTGAATATCAGCAAAGTAGCCTTAAATTGCCAGATTTTTACACGAAGTTTGGCGTACAGTCCTCAATACAGGAAACGAATGCATATGGTCGCCACATTCAGCTATTCCGGCCATCCTTGCATACAAAAATGACACTGTGACAGCGTCACATGTCAGGGGAAGTGATACGGGTCATTTTATTGAGCATACATTTCTGCAAATAGCTTGCCATTATGCTCGAAAACAACATTTTTTTTTTTTTTTTTAAACCCAAGATAACGGAATTTAGGTGGAAGCATTTACCATGTCGTCGCCCATGCAAGTCTTTCATGTTTTGTTACATTTACGACTGATAACTCTCGTCTTCGTTTCGCCTACGACCGGCTAATGCTGACGTTGAAATGGGCAATAGCTGAGCAGCATAGGCCCACTGCACTGTTAGTCAGGGGGGAGCTCTTACTGATAGGGTGCTGGGTGTGTCAGGCAGACGGAGCATTACTAGCTGCCGCCGTCGGAGCTTGCAACACAAACACATCGGTAAGGTTCATGACATTGTGGCCGCTCGACTCACCGTCCGTGAGGCAGTAACGGTGGTGTAGTACAGTTTGATCCCCATTGCCGCAGGTCCTTCCGCTCTCTTTGTGTATCTGCTGCCAAGTGGCTTTCTCCCTCGTTTGCGTCAAGCGGAACCGTTATCGATTTAAAGGTAAGGAAGTTTGGAGACGTCACCTTCAAAATAAAAGACATGCCATTTCACAGCGTACCGTATTGAGTTGAGTTTGAATAAAGATGAGTATGTATGTTTCCCAGTTCTTTTTTTTTCTTTCTTTCTTTTTTTGATAACTCGAACCCATAGGAAAAACATTAGACGTTGTTTGGCCAGGTACTGAAAGGTTCCTGTGTGAAAACTCATTTGGGGGCTCATGGCCGAACTGAGCTGTTTGAGGGCTCAGGGTCAAACATGAGCTGATGGGCTCCAATTAAAGGGTAGTTTCCCATGTTTGTCACATGCCCTATGGACAGAATCACAATGTTTGTTTACAGCAACTTCTGGATAGAAAACTCTCACACATTAGCTTATATACAATTTAACTGTCTTTTTTTCTCACAATGGTTTTTCTAAGCCTGTACCTGTAATTCATCCAAATTGCATGTTTAATGCTTTTATATCGTTCATCGTATTGTATCGTATATCATTACAACGTTTTCACTATTGTTAGTTTGGAAATCTAATTTAATTTACCTCTTGGGCTACATGCACCAAACTAGCCATTAGCTTCACTGTTGTTTAGCTGTCAACGACACTTGGCAAAGCAATACTGTACATGAATAAGCACAGCAGAATCTTCAAGTCATGTTTAACAATATATTTGTACACATTAAGGTTACGACTGAAAATGACAACACAAATAAACAAGTTTGCCGGGTTTTTTTTCTATCTCCTCAATGTAAATCATTGGCCAGTTTTCAGTATGGAAGTGACTGTTCTTGTTAGCAAAATATCGCAGTGATTCGGCCTCTCTGTGTGTTAATGATGTATGTCGTTGGACGCTGTGGTCCTTCCTCCATCTATAGGCCAACTGGCCAGGAAGAGATCGACACAGTCCCAGTGTAAGAAATGGGTTACAGGTGTCATTTACACTGGAGGAGCTGTGGACATGTCCTCATCACTTACTGAAATTGCCACTTTGTCCCAATCACTTTTTTAAAGCACAATTTGTGAAAAAGTGTTCTGGAAAATAGTTTGTGCCACGAAATGTTAACTAATGAGAATGCATTGCTCTACATCAGCACGTGAATTTTAACTGCTGTGGATTCAGGTGTGAAGTCACGATAAAATGTAGTAGTTTTAGTTTTTCATTATAATATATGTTACCAGCATATACTGTAAATCAATATTATAGATTGACTGGACTGATTAGGTAGCTAGCTAACTAGAATAGCTAAGGTTTCTATACATTTGTATCTTACTTGCTGGATTTTACAGTACATAGTTTACAGTGCAGCTGGCTGAAGTGGTTTCTGATGGTTTCTTTGTTTTTCCTCTTGGATATTACCCTTGGACATTGTATCATTTCCTGAAATGTTGAAGACATTTTGGAAACAAATGTTTTCATCTGTGCCCATATGTCCCCACCATCACAAAGTGATGCCCTTGGGCAAGGGGGATGGAATCTACAGACTTTGTTGTGTTTAAAATTGGATTTAGCATTGTCTTACCTACCCGGACAATGGTCTCTTTCTGAGCCACAGCAAAGGGCTGTATGAACATATCCACTGAATTGAATTAACCTGGAATACCAGTAGCTCATATAAACCTACATGTGACATTAAATCCTTTTTTCTTTTTTTTTTTTTCACAGAAGGACAATCAGACAAAACAATCTAAAGACATTACTGCTGATTTTAAGCTAAGGCTGTTTTTTGTATTTCATGAACAAAACAATCAATTGAGTAAATGACTAATTGATCAATCGACAAAAATAATGAGCGACAGGTCCATAGATGTCAGTTATTAGCAGATCTTCAGTTTTGTTTAATATCTAATGTTTAACATTTGAAACAACAGGAAATTATTTGTTGCGTTGTGCTCAACTTGACTGTACTCTCCTGCAATACTCAGGACAACTTCTCCTTATGCAGTTTAAAGAGACAGAGCAGCGCTTTATTCATATTTTTTTTGTTGAAAATATATACTATATTTATTTCCCTGTCTCTTGGCCTTCATCCCTTCCTTCCTGCTCAAACTTTCCGTCCTTTAATCCTTTCCCCTCCTTTCAGGGAATGCCAGATAAGTGCTCTCTCTCTCTCTTACCTCTTCTTGCTATGAACAGTTGTAAATGGCTTTGTGTGTGTGTGTGTGTGTGTGCATGTTTTTGTTACCTATTGGACTCATTGACCATATCAGGACCAATAGTCCTCATGGGGACCAAAGACTGTCCTAGTGCAGCAAAATGTAATTTCTAATGTCCTGGTTAAGTTTAGGAGTAAGGTATGAATTGAGGTTAGGTTAAGATTACGGTTAGAAATAATATGGTTAGGGCAAGGGTTAGGGCTAGGCTCATCAAATGAATGGAAGTCAATGTATAGTCATAACAAAAATGGCTGCGCAAACCTGTGTGTGTGTGTGTGTGTGTGTGTGTGTGTGTGTGTGTGTGTGTGTGTGTGTGTCTGAAAAGGATTCCACTCCTTTTCACATTTTCATTCACTTATTGTTCATTCACATGTGTTTATGTTCAGAACTGCTTAAGTAATTCCTTAATAAAGCTCTAAAGCACTTTGTTTAATAGAATATGTTGAAAGTGATGTGTAAAACAGCTGTTGTATCAGTTAATAGCTGTAATTAATTTTCGATCAAAACTGTTTAAGGAAGTTCTCTGTGCAGCTCTCCAGCAATTGTGAATGCGGTCATTTAGAGTCAAAGCCTTTAACCTGGATTGAGTTAAATGCCAGTAAAATCATTTCAGTAGAATAGATAATTCAACTTCTACTTTCACAACTGAATAATCGTTGTGATCTTTCTACAAACATTGGTTGTTGCTTCTTACAAGTGTCAATTTGATTATTTCCTTATATGTGATAGTAAACTGATTATCTCTGGGTTAGGGTCTGTATGTCAGACATAACACGTTTGAGATTTAATGTTAGGCTCTGGAAAATTATATAGAGCACATTAATTAATGTACAGATTAAAAAATATTAAAAGAAAATATATTTTTCTCTTATCCAGTTGGTGATAAAATTCAATACAAAATTGCTGCTTTGGCTCTGACGTAGCATGTAATCTGTAAAATAAATCAAAAAGTCAAATGAAATGATTGTATTGGAGTAAAAAGTAGAATATCTGCCTTCAAAATTAAGTGGGGTGGTAGTACAAAAGTAAAGTACAAATACCTGTAATTGTACTTAAACACATAACTTGAGAAAATGGACTTGATCTCAGATTAGCCGGGGCCACTGCTGATGTTGTCATCTCATAGGAGGGCCACTTCAGTGTTCCAGTACAACATGAAAGCCTAATACATCTGAAAATTAGATTCTTTATTTCAGCATCAGTGTCATTCTTAGCTTTATGGAAAAGAGATAACCTGTCTACTGTCACAGTAAACACAGCACTGGTGCTCACACTTTCAGACTGAAATTAACCTCTCCTTTTTTTACACAGAAACCTTTTGTCTAAATGAGTCTTTTGCTCTGATCATTATAAATACCTGTCAGGAAATTTATGGTAGATTAGATTCACCTTATTTTAAAGATGTGCCATCATCAGTAAGATTTCAAGCAGAGATCTAAATGGGTAGACGTTGTTTACAAGAAATTAGTAGTCGCTCCTGACTTTGACTTTGAGCTCTCTGGCATACTGAACATTTCACCCAATTCGGGTTGGTTGAATCCAAAACCTGAGGATATTTTGCAAAGCAGCTGTGTAGATCAGACAGTCTGTATTACAATGCAGTAGTGCTTATTTTAACAAAAAGTGATGACTGCGACCAAAAGGGCTTTTTCTAACCACAGGAGCGTACCCCGAAAGAATGGATCCACTGGGGCACAGGAAGCCTTCATCCCTCTCACAAGATCTAGTGTTCCAGGCAAGCAGCCACATCACTAAGCAGCACCACACACAGTGAGCCATGCAGCGTGTGTGGCCAGGAGCGTAACAGTGGAGCAGTCTTCACCGCAACACACCTAAAAGTCTAGAGAAGCAGCAGAATGTTTCTAAGAATAGTTTTGATGCTCCAGTTCTGTCTCTCTAACGACTTATGAAAAGATGAACCTGAATCCTCCTCTTGCTCAACATCAATTCACGACTTATGAAGTTGTCCCCCGGGACCTTCATCAAGAGCGATTCAAACAATTCTTAGTCATCATCAATAAATAATGCTCCATCCATTCTTTGTGCAATTATCAATATATTTGGTGATGCTTTTTTTTTTACGATTACAATTGATCAGTTATCAAAATCAGAAAAATAGAATCGTATATAATAATGTGTACAAATATAAACAGTATAATTATGAACAACGTGAGCAAGGTACTGTTATTTATGAATAATGAATATGAGTATGCAAATTGCCCAGGTAGTGCAAACCAAAATGAGAAATTAGGTACGTATACCGTTTTGTTTTTTTTTTGCACAGTGCACAAGTGAGGTCTACAGGGATTGTACTGATTGTACAGTCTGACAGCAGCAGAAAGGAAAGGACCTGTGATACCTCTCTTTCACACACTCGAAGTGTAATCAGCCTGTCGCTGTAGGAGCTGCCCAGTGCTGTGATAGTCACCTGCAGGGGGTGGGACTCTTTTACCAGCAGTGATGTCAGCTTATCCATCATCCTCTCTCCTACCACCTACACTGGGCCAAGAACGCATCCCAGGATGGGGCCAGCCCTGTTGATAACTGTTACTGCCTAAGCTTGCTTACTTACTCGTCAGGATTCGTTTCTGATAACCCAAACTGTCATTCTCATGGTGGCACTAGAGGAGAGATCACCAATTCAAGTCAGCTGGCGTTATCCTCATGGGACCAGGAATGTCTGTGCAAAATGAGCTTTTCTTAAAAACCATTGAATTATTTGCAGCTGCAAATGATGCAATTTCAGAATTCCTCCTCTTTACGAGAACCTCCTCTGAAATACTTGAAATAAAGCAACTACTGTAAGCTACCTCTCCTTCCAAAACAGCCTTCCTACAATAAGGGTTTAGTGTTTCTCAAGGAAACAAATGTTACACATGGCTACCAAGAGGATTCACAGGGATAGTTTGGATGATTTGGGAACGTCCAAATTTACAATCACAATCTCTCTAACTACCTACTACCACCCTGCAACAATATGAGTAACTTGAGATTATTATCCAAATTGTAAGCATCCACGAGATTTATATTATGGATAAAATCATACTCACAAGTTGAATAAAATCAGCGCTGCATTGTTCCCGTTACAATGCTGTGAGTATTTTGAGCCCCATTAAGTCTAATGAGCAGTGATGAAATTTGATTTGGAACGTATCACAAGGGAACCAGGCTGGCCCCTTCTATTGTGAGTCAGACAGGAGGAATGTGGGAAAGAGTCCAGCAGTGCCATAATTCAGCTGATTCAGGGTTTTAAGTGAGTAACTGAGCCGTGCAGTATGGACCAGTACACACCAACACACAGTAAGACCGGAGCCAGCCACCAGGGTCAAAATATCTGACATCTGCAAGTCAGGTGAATAATATCAGCTCCGGGGTTTGCTCAAGAGGAATTAGAAAACCAATCCTGCACTCAACATGACAAAAAAAAAAAACCCAGATTTTTCTACTGATATGTTTGTCTCAAATATATGGACCTTTATCAACACTTGGGGGCAGCAGAAAGGTATTTCTCACTCTGTCTAGATTCAACTGAGAGCAAACAAGATCCTAATTCTGATAAAGGAGATATTCAAAGATGTTTCGTTTCATTTTCTTCTGCTTTTTCTGTGAGGGCTGCACAGATGTTACTGTTTTTATCCCCCCTTTTTAAGGGGTCGCGGGGGTTACTGGGGCCAAATCCAGTTATCTCTACGAGCGAATATATTCAATATATTCAAAGATGTCTTTTTTAAAATTGGTTATAGAGCTGGTCAGGGAATGGAAAAATATTTGGTGTCAGGACAAGATGATAGGATCAAAGCAAGTAAACTCCGGAACATGACGACTATTTCAGAGGACACTAGCTGTTGTAAACCCTGAAAGGCTTTTACAACAACAAATGGTTGTTGCAGCAACACATAGTATACAAAGGATTTATGGATTCAATTATTCAAAAAAGAAAATCATAAAGGTTAGAAAGAAATGTGTTGGAAAGGACTGCAATAAATGTAAACAGCTACAAAGAAGTGTATAAAAATATAAGCATCAGTTTATGACCATGAAATGATGACTAATATAAATCACAATGAAACTTACTCAGCTGATTACTCACATTCACTCACAACAATTATTTTTAAGTTTACTGTAGGTTTATATAAATATTCATATATTTATTTCCAAAACAGAAATGTGAAGTAAACACCACAATTGTGTATTTTGGACATGTTCTCTCTACTAGTCTGAAAAATGAAATAACCCACTAAAGAGCACAGAAAACAAAAGACACCGTAGTACTCCCCAAAACTATGTGTAGGTTTAGGGTGGAGTTACCTGCCTATTATTGGTGAGATGTAGAATTAATTTATTTATTCATTTATTCACAGAGTTTTAGTTAATTTTCTCTTCCAATAGAGAGGATAAGTGTACCTTTCTTAGTCTTGATTAATATCTGGACTTGACCCAGTGCAGTAAGGGACAGATTCACTTTGTGCTTTTAGACCAAAAGTAAAACATGAGCCTGTCAGAATCTCAAAAGCTAATTACAACTAAGTTGATTTATAAAGGCATGAATACAACATTATTAGGAGGAGGCAAAATTAGTCTGCGTTCAACTGTGGTGAGTGGTGACACAGAACTTCACACCGATGACCAATAGCCGAATGCAATAAAAGTGCAGACCTAAGAGGGGGTGGAGTGCTGGAGATTCAAAAATTGAGAAAAAGCTAAACTGTTACAAGTTTGTTACTTTGGAGAGCATCATTTGCCCCGCTGAATAGCAGATAGATTGCCATAGCAATATCCCAGGCATGACAGACAGCTGAGAACAGTCGCAATGGACATGAAGATCCCCTGCACATGTCTATAAAAGCTCTTATCCACAGCATAATAAAAGTGAACTAAAGCACTGCTGCACTGATACTGTGCTACACCAACAAAGTCCAGAAAGAAGAACATATAGTGACCCTGCTCAGACTTGCCACCCAGTAGGTGAGCTGCTGCACTAAATGCTGAGTAGGTCAAGGAGGCCAGGGTAAGGACCAGCAAGGGCCAAGAATGACGATCATCAACAAAGTCCACAGTCTCAGTGAGCTGCAGCAATTTAAACAGAAAAAAATAAAAACGCCAGCAGCTGAGTCCGGATGATGATGATCTCATTGAAGGAAGCAGTAGCGCCAGTTTTGGTGGTGTGGTTGGGAGCCAGAGCAGACGTAGCACTCCCTAAAGTACTGGGAAACCTCGGTGTCTCTCACAGTGCCGGGCATGGAGGACGCCGCCTCAGTCAGTATTCGGGGAACCTCCCTGATGTGCTGCAGGCTGATGAACACACGCCCAATTCTTTCCATTACAATCATAGTTCAAACAGTGGATGGTTCCTGCAGAGAAGATTTGAAAAGTTTATATGCACTAATATTTGTGGTTTATAAGTTATTATTTTCCCCCAAATACGATTTTTGTACTTCATCAATAAATGTAATGCCTGTACATAATGATAACCAGTGAAAACATGTTTGAGTGTGTGCTGAGAATACAGACACAGCTCTCATTTAGTTATACTAGAAGCGAATGGCTTGTTGCTATGGCCACTTTACCCCACGACCTCCCCCACTGGGTCTTCTGGGGTTCACAGTTGTAAGCCTTCTTTGAGTCCACAAAACACATGTAGAGTAGATGAGCAAAATCCAATGATCCCATCCGCAAACCCGCAAGGGTAAAGAGTCTGTCCACTGCTCCACAACCAGGACAGAATCCACATTTCTCCTCTTTAATCTGAGGTTCAACAAGTAGTCAGGGCCTCTTTCACAGCTCCATGGAATAAACTTTCCAGGGGAAGCAGTATGATACCCCAATAATTTGAATACAACGTGCAGTCACCCTGTTTGCAAGCGGGAACCACAATCTACAAGTCTACCACTCCAGAGGTACAGTCTCCGACAGCCATGTAACACTGAGGACCCTTGAGCCAGCACAACCAGAAAAGCCTCCGTTTTTTTCACCAGTAAGTTTTAGGTGCAAGTCTGATCAACCTTTGATGTGGGGCCAAAGGTTTCCTCCTACTAAATACACTAGTGAACCTTATGCTCGAACATGATGGCTATTATGGCCAATCATGACTGGCACAGAAGTCTCATGACAGAGCACCACTCAGGTTCAGATCAGGCAGGACATTCTTAAAAAACCCAGGGATTCCAAGAAAGCCAAGTATTCAATTTTAGCACCATTATTCTGAAATAATGTCTTGTCAATTGAGTGAGTCCAAATGCAGATCTACATTAGATTTTCCCTCAGTTTTGTGGACACAAATGTTTTGGTATCACCTTGAGTTCACCTTGACCCCGCACAGCATGAAAAGTTTTTCTGTTTTTTCTTTTTTACTTCATCGACGGTGATATGTTGTGGCTTCTTTCTTGTGACAAATGTACGTATTGCAAATCGCTGTGGACAAAAATGTCTGCTAGATGCCATAAATGTGAATATAGGTGTTCAAATGAGACTTCCTAACCCCTAACCCAAACAAATACAAAATTTTCATTTTAACAAAAAAATCCTTTGTGGTCAAGTGCAATGTTATACATAAATTGATATTTTTTCCATATTTAATCTACGGACCTGTTTACTTAATTGTTGTTGTGGAATGGCCACACCTTTTCATCTTGTGCAAGTGCAAGCAAGCCGGAATTACTGCAGCAGGTAGCACTTATGAACCACTCTCAAACTTAGAATTGCCCCAGCAGTCTGAAGACAAACACAAAAACATGAAGCTAGCTGAAAACGTCTTCTTAGAAAAGCTCAAGAAAGCACACATTGTAACACTGTTAAAAAATATCATCAGCTAACAAAATGGTAACACAAAGGTTCTTACTACAGAACAGGAAAACACTTAACAAAAGGCTTTTAAAGCTTAAATGCAGAATAGAGTGGGTCAAACGAAGCGTGGCTTGTTCAATTATGCCCCAGATGTAGAACCAGCAGCAAAACTTTTTGGTTAATGACAGACCAGCTATTTGTGCATGTTTTAACATAGTTTCCTTATCATTGTGTGTCTTTGTTTTAACAGTTTTTAACAGTCTAATCTTATTTAACACATTAAATATTATCATATATATACATACATATGTCAAACAGCCGAAGGATTTGGAACCTCACAAGCAGGACCATCAGTTGACAGTCATTTTGTGGACCAATATAAAAAACAGGTGTATTAAAAGTGCAACATTGAATTGGTTACCTGTCACATTCAAACAAGGAGCAGCATATTACTAGAATAACCAATAAGTGTAGCTGCCATCAGCTGGTTAGCTCATTTAGCAATGCAGCTAGTGCTCCTATTAGCTGCCTCTGCCTGACCTGAGCACTTGAAGCGCCGCAGAGTGCTGATGTTGTTCACTATCTGACTACTCATGCTCATACTCGTTTATCTCTGAAGTTGGAAGATGGGGAGCTGGGAACGATGTCACACCTGAGTTGACTTGCATTCCAGAACAAGTTGAAATACCAGTTCTAGTCAGGTTAGAGGTTGTAAGCTTTTGTTTACAGTATGATTTAATAAACAGTCTATTTCATGCTATTATACATAGAGTTGAAAGTGCAGAACAATACATAGACGTCTTTAAAAAATAGCCCAAGCTGTTGTATTTTCCCCTTTCTGTTAAAGTCACATTGTCGATATTTTAAACTTTAATTATTACATATTGCACCTCTAATCAATAAAAAACAGCAAACTTTCTTTCCACAAGAATACATTAACAGGCATAATGAGGAAGAACCATTTCCCAAATGGAATGGCTCACAGATCAGACAATATAATTAAGGTTTCACTTATGTTCCGTCTTTGTTGTCCTTGAGATACAGTTCGGTAATCTACACTAGATGCGATTGGCTTAGAGGCTTCATTCACATTAAAGTGTGTTCTAAAGATGGTGGTGAACAGTGGTGATGACATTCTGAGTCTGTTGTTGCTCGCAGCATGCAAAGGTCAACATGCTCCTGATACATACTATCCATTCTCCCCATCTGGAACCTCACTGTTTAAACATGTTTCATATTTTTGGAGTTGCTCATAGTGAAAGTAGTAACAAGAGATTGTGGCACATTGCAGCAGCGTATCAGGAGATGAGATATCAAATCATCAGCCAATGTTGCACACAGGATGAGAAGGCCATGAGAAAGAAATGTGCTTTAACAAAACCTGAGATTTCTGCCTCCACACAAACTATGTTGGAGATGTTTATTTAATTATTTCCTTACATTTTGGTCAGTAGTGGGCATTATTATTTCCCGTAGACATAGATTATCAAAGTATCCTCATCTTCAATTAGTACACTCACTTTACGCTTGTGAATAAAAAAGCAGAAACAAGATTTCTCTGTGTGAACAAACAGTGGAGGAGAATTGGCTAACCGCTGCCGCAGCAATAATGCAGTATCTCTCTTTGTGAGAAGGACTAGTGATTGCCGAAATCCTAATCTACAGTACATGATACAAATCAAATGCATGCTAGCAAAGTTGACAACTCATTACATTACTTTAAATAAAAGTTTCCCAACAGCAGTGATTTATCAGTCTAAAACCAAAGGTGGACAGACATCGACGCCATCTTTTTAACACGCCAAACCTGAGTCTTGTGGGAGGCAAGAGCCGAGGATGCTAGAAGCTCTGCTAACCCTGTTCCATCCTGTACAAACTAGGGATGTCAGTGGTTAGCCGATGATCATCAAACTGCCTAGAATATTTTTGACCAGTTACACATCTGCCTACAAGTCTGTTTGCTCCAGCAGTCTGAGGTAAAAAGTGATGCAAGCTAGCAGAAGCAAAGCCTGGGAACATTTCCACCAGAACAACAAAGTTGGTAAGTTAAACTGTGTGATGATACTCTTCAGTTTAGTATACACACACACCCTGCTGCCATGTCTGATGATGGCTTGCTGCCAAAGAGCACATTGCTGCTAGCAGGGAGGAGAAAGTGTGATGCAAATGTAGAGACATTGAAGCAACATGTCCACAGATAGGGGTTGCACAGAACTGTTCGTAAGACTGGGAATGAGACACAAACAAGACAGAAGTGTTGATAAACGGTTTGTTCTACAGTTTTTAACAGCGGTTGATTTGTGAAGTGGCCATCTTGGATTTTGAGGTCGGGGCTGGCGAGGCGCGTCTGACTTTCTGACTCGGAAATACGACTTCGGGGGGCATTCCAGTTCAAATGGCTGGATGGGAACTTGGAAGTTCTGAATTCAGTGGCAAGGGGCTAGATGATTTGCATGCTCTCTGCAACACAATACATAGACATCTTTGACGAATTACCAAAACTGTTGTATTTTCATCTTTCTGTTAATAATTTGTTATATTTTGAATGTGTTCAACTTTAACTCTTACATAGTGGACCTTTAATAGAACAAATAAGCAACTTTTTTCATAAAAATTCACCAACAGGCATGATAAGGAAGAACCAATTCCTAAATGGAATGGATCACAGATCAGACAATATAATTAAGGCTTCACATATGTTTTGTCTTTGTTGTCTTTGAGATACAGTTTGGTAACCTACACTAGATGCTATTGTCTTAGAGGCTTCATACGCATTGAACTGTGTTGTAAAGATAACAGTGGAGATGACGTTCAAAATCTGTTGTTCCTCGCACAGCATGCAAAGGTCAAAATGTTCTTGATACATGCTCTCCATTCTCCCCTTCCATCTGGAACCTCACTGTTTAAACATGTTTGATGTTTTTGTAGCTGCTCATAGTGAAAGAAGTAAGAAGAGATTGTGGCACGTTGCAGCAGCGTATCAGGAAATGAGATATGAAATCATCAGTCAATGTTGCACACATGATGAGAAGGTCATGACAAGGAAATGTGCTTTAACAAAAACTAAGATTTCTGCCTCGACACAAACTATGTCAGAGATGTTTATTTAATCATTTCCTTACATTTTGGTCAGTAGTAGGCATTATTATTTCCCATAGACAAACATTATCACAGTAACTTTATCTTTAATTAGTACACTCATGAAACACATACATTCACTTTTCCCTTGTGATTCAAAAGGCAGTAAAAGCTTTCCAACAAGACACATTACAGTGATTGCTGACATCCTCATATACAGTACATAATACAAAACAGTCTAGACATTTAAACTGCCTGTTTATAATAAGACACATTTTAATTAAGACTTGATTATATACTGTATAAGGTCCCTCATATCCAGCTTTCCAAAATACACTAAATACAGACAGTGCATTAAATAATATCTAAAAGTGCAGTGAAATCAAACTCATGCTAGCAAAACTGAGCTAAGTTGACAACTCATTACATAGCTTCTCATCAACAGTGATTTAACTGTCTGAAACCAAAGATAGACAGATGTCGGCCCCATTGTTTAAACACACCATGTGGTAGGGTAGGAGGATGCTAGAAGCTCTGCTAACCGTGTTCCATCATGTACAAACTAGGCATGTAGACCTTTGATCGTTAACCACGGAGAAAATCTTTGATTGGTTCGGCCCTCTATGAGTTAAACTGCAAACAGTTTGAGGTAAAAAGTAAAGCACACTACAAGAAGCTCAGTGTGGCAACATTTCCATCAGAAAAGCAACAGAATGTTAGTTCAAATGTTTAATGATACTCAGTATCAGTTTATTAGTAGTACTGGCACTACACTGTACCATACTAACAACATACCCTGCTGCCATGTCTGATGATGGCTGTCTGCCAAAGATCATCTTGCTGCTAAGCAAGGAGGAGAAACTGTGATGCACTGGTCCAGGGCAAGGGATTCGAAAAGCTTGTTTGTTTCCTGCAGCTTGAGAACGTTATGCCATCGATAGCTATTGTAACTAAACTCACTTAAAAGCATGTTGTCACATTCAAGCAAAAAAGTCTAGCTAGCCAGGGCAACAAGCTAAATTTAGCTCTGACAAGCGATTGTGGAACAGCTCTCACAAACAAAAGCTAACTTCACAACTACCTGTAACTTCTTCAGTGCTGACAGAGAGATGCAGTCCAGTGTGCTCCTTTCTCTGGCACTGGCACAGCAACAAAACAAAGTGTGGAAATAAGTCCAGATAGGCAAGACTAGTGTGCCCCTCACTCACAGCCTTGTAAAGAAGCTGACGCAGTGTGGAGTGTCCGATGAAAGCACCTCTTTAATTTAACTTCTTGTATAATGGTATGGTATGGTATAATGGTATTGATGGGATTATTTGGATATATGGAATGCTGTGCAAAAATGTTCCCACAATCTTTGATCAGTGAATCACCTTTAAACCACTTCAAGAATTATAATTTAAAGAAACAAAAACAAAAAACTCCCACCATTCCAGCAAAAGCCTATTCATCCTGCTGCTATCTGGCAAAAGATACAGAAGTATCTCCTGCTGTACCTCCAGACTACAGAGCAGCTTCTTTTCTCAGGCTGTGAGACTCGACAGTCCAGCATAAAACATATTTTTTCCTAGACAAGCAAAAAGAGATTGCAATGTGTATGTCGTTGTACAACCGTTTGTTGTAAAATGACAAACAACTGAACCTTGAACATTGAAGTACACCCACAGTATGGACAAAACCTCACTTACAAAACCTCACTTACAAAACCTCACTTACAAAACCCTTACTCTCAAAAACACTTTACATTATATTATCCCAGAATTGTAGGATAAATAAATTCCAACAACAGTAAACTAGTAAATGGCCATATATCAAAGGCAGTGATTACTACATTTTGAGAATCTGATTTTGCCTTTGCTGATGCAGGAAAATGCTGATAGTGTGAATAATTACAAAACTGAAAATACAAATCAGTACCATATACTAACTCTTAATATTATTATGTATATATTGTGTAATCTGCAGTTAATTGTCATAAAATGTTTAAATTTCAACAGCAGTTTACTAAATACGAGCCTCCAGCAAATATAATTAGTTTCCCTTCTATCAAAGCAGCAAGTCTGGAAGGCACAAGAATGATTCTGTACACAGATCCTAAAACATCAAGTCTATTATTTGGACTTGGATTTGAAGTCAAGCACTTGTTTAACTTTCCTCATCATGAAGGCAGCAATTAACGGGCATACAACCAGAGTGACGGCATACAGTCCCACAAAGAGGGCGGCCTCGTCGCTCCTGTGCAGACGTGAGTACAGTTCCCTACGGCCTATGAAGTCGAGGTGGGAGGCGTGGATCTGACAAAAGGTGCAGCAAGATAGAAAAACATGAAAAACCTGATGGCTTTGTCCCACGAAATCACATCGCCCTGGTCGGCAGCGCTCTAACAGGGGGTAGGTGAAGAAGAAGGCACAGCTCAGAAAGAAAGCCACCTGGCCAAAGTGATAGATAATGGCTGGGTCATTGCTGGCTGTAGACCATGACATGAGTCTTTTAGCGACAGGACTGCTGTCCCACATATAGGCGAGTGCTGAGGGAACCACCTGGCACACCTTACGCACCCAGGTTGGCAGGCTGTGGTTGCAGTATTTGCCATAACAGCATCCAAGGCATGACAGACAGCTGAGAAGAGTGGCAACGGGCATGAAGATCCCCTGCACATGTCTATAAAAGCTCTCATCCGCAGCATAGTAAAAGTGAACTATAGCACTGCCGTATTGATACTGTGCTACACCAACATAGTCCAGGAAGAAGAGGGTATAGTGACACTGCTCAGACTTGCCACCCAGTAGGTGAGCTGCTGCACTAAATGCTGAGTAGGTCAAGGAGGACAGGATGAGGACCAGCAAGGGCCAAGAATGACGATCGCCTACAAAGTCCACAGTCTCAGTGAGCTGCCGCAGTTTAACCAGAAAAACCAAAAACGCCAGCAGGTGAGTCCAGACGTTGATGGTCTCATTGTGGCGCTGGAATAAAGACAGGAAGTAGTATCGCCAGCTTTGGTTGAGTGGTCGGTAGCCAGTGCAGACGTAGCGCTCCCTGAAGTAGGGGGGAACCTCGGTGTCTCTCACAGTGCCGGGCATGGAGGGCGCCGCCTCGGTCAGCATCCGGGGAACCTCCCTGATGTGCTGCAGGCTGATGAACACACGCCCAATTCTCTCCATTACAATTGTTGCCATAACTGTCAGTAGCTGAGTGATGCACTGTGGGTCAGTGGGTGGTTCCTGCAGATCTGTCGGTATCGGAAACAAATATTGTAGCATGAATGATAATTAATCATGTAACATCATTATTAGCTTTTCCGACAGGCTAACATCAGCATTAGCTACTCCAACAGGCTAACATCAGTAGGCTTTTAGCTTTCCCAAAAGGTTCACAATCATCATTCTTTCAGTATTCATGTGGTTTGTCTTTCTTGTCATTGCCTTACACACCTAACAACAGTGGCACTGCCTTTTTGTCAGTTATTTTGAGTTTAGGACAGGATCTGTAGCCTACCATCCTATTTTAGGATATGCTTCAGTGCAGATGTTTCTGATATTGCAAAATTTCAGCCAACCAGTAACAACGTTATATCTATGCAATAGCCATATTACATAATGGATACAGCCACAGCCACACATGCCATAGAAGTAACCACAAAAGACACGGCAGTAGCACAGCTACACACATTGTGTTCATAGTTACAGCTTGGCCTTCCGCATTCCTCAGAAGTAACTAATGGAATTTTAATTTACAAATTTGGCAGTAGAGAAGTCCTTGTTGTTTATCAGAGAAAATCTCGCTTTCCTTGCGTTGATTGTGTTTCTTTACTTGATTTACTGAACTGATAACTGAAATCTGTGGTTCAGCCAATTTTTGATCAGCCAGTGACTTAGCTTGCTGTGGATATTAATAAGATTTAAAGGTCCCTAAAGGGTGAATCCTAATTCAATAGTTTTGGTGACCCTCAGACCTCTACTACACTGTCGCTCACACCACACTTTCTGAATGGACAGAACAGAGGTAAACATTCTCCGGGCCCTAAACAAAAAAAATGTTCTAAGGCCCTTCTTTATCTGCTTCAAATATTAGCATCAGCAATACTGAATTTCCCTAATGTCAAGAGCGTATTTATTTCATTGTGTAGGCAGAAATGACATTTTTGTAACTTTATTTTGTTAACTGAGAACAGTGTTCTTAATTCTGGCTTTGGGGGCCCCTGCCCTGAATGTTTTAGATGTTCCCCTGCCTGACACACTTCAACAGAGTATGATGACGAGCTTATCATTCTAATCAGGTGTGTTGGAACAAGACTGAAAAACACCGATCTAGAATATAACATAGCAATACATTAATACAAATATGTTTATAACCAAAATGCTGATCAAGTAGCCAATTGTAGTCCAGCTGGTGTTACTAAAGTTAGGGTAAGTCAGTGTAAGTTTGTTCCTTAGCAATATAGGGCTTGGGTATTTACACCCAACTTAAACAGGAGGTATCTGAACAGTTGGCAAATACTGAAACCAGACAGAAAATAAACCTCAACATCTGTATATAGTGTTTTTGTGTTTGTTATAATCATGCTGTCTGAAGGGTAGTCTTAACTACTAGCCAGCTATCCAAACTGGAGCTGTAATCTTAACTGAACTCTGCAAATGTTGTTTGGAAGTTGGACAGTTTGAAGCTGATACTCCCTCTGAAGAAATATTCAGAAAAATGAGGCCAGACATGTTTTGCCCCATCTGAATTTCCTATTCAAGCTGAAACAGAGCCACGAAGGGACATGGCTACCTGACTATAAAAGATCCAAAGCAGACCAGGGATCTGCAGACCCTCAAGCCCTCAGATTTGAATGGAATGTTTTTCAAATGAAATTACCACAAAAATACAATCTCAACAAAAATAGAGAACACGTTTCAACACTCACTGAATAAACCACCCACAAATTACATTTTTACTTACACAGTTGTATTTCTGTATGGATTTACCAAATGAGGATCTTGAAATAAGGCCTGCAACTAATGATTATTTTAATCATCAAATAATCTGCTGAATATTTTCACGACTAATCGATTAGACTTTGGTCTAATCGATTAGTCGTGAAACTGCTCATCACAATTTCTCAGTGGCCAAACTGTCTTAAAAAATTGTATTTTGTCTTCTGTAAACCAACAGTACAAAACCTCATGGCTCTTAATTCACTATCATAAATGACAAAAGAAGCAGCAAATCCTCCCAATTATAAGGCTTAAACTGGCAAATGTTTGACATTTTTCCTTGAAAAATGACTTAAACGATTAATTATCAAAATAGTTGGTGATCAGTGATCAACTAATCAATTAATCATTGCATCTCTAGTGTTAATGACTAACTTTAGATTTGATTGTTGGCATATTTTTGATCATGCTAAGCTAGGCTAACAGCCTCCAGAACTCCAACTCTTTTACTGTATTAATTGCACATGCATACATGAGATTGAGACTTCTCATATCATGTCCAAAAACAGTGGAAATATTTGTTGTTGGAATGTATTTTGAATGTGTTTTCTTTTGTTATCTTGTCATACATTTCTATTAACAGCAATGTCTATCAAGTGCAGCAGCAGCAGCAGCTATATTGGCAAAACAGGAGACATTTTAAGGTGAGTTTTTGCCCCCTTACGGCCCTGAGGAGCAAAAAAAAAAAAAAGAAAGAAAGAAAAAACTCTCCTCTTCCCAGTCAACGCCCCTGGCAAGAACATGCTGCTGAAAGTCGAATGTGAAATCAAACGGACTTCATCTGTGGTGTTTGAAGCGAGTCGTGTCGGTGTGCCCATCAATCATGTAGAGGCTACTGTAAAAGGTCTCGGACTAAACCCGAGGCACTTCAGAAAGTTCTGCAACAGCCTGAAACAACTTATTAAACCTAGTGCGTATCACTTTTAGCGGGCTGCCTGTTGACTGTAGACTCATAATGTGGTATCTTAGTGATGTCTCACCTTGGAAGTGACAGCTTGTTTTCTTCACTGTCCGCAGCAGAAATGACCTCTTCCTCCTCCTCCACCCGCCGACAGAAATATTAAACAGATTGAACCGCTGTTCTGAAGTGTGAAGACAGCGTCAAGCTGCGAATGGTCACGAGAACACAGGCGGAAGTGTAGTTCTTTTTGACGTAACACTAAAAGCACGGACGAGTTTGAAACGTAAAACGAAAAAAAGTGGAGATAAAATTAAAAAAAAAAAAAACACATTAACTGTCAAACATTATATGATTGCAACTTTATTGTGTATACATTTACGGCTATGAATCATTAATTTAAGATAACATGCCATTATGCCAGCATGGATAAACACCATGCAGGTTTGACGAGATATACAGTAGTAGACCCAATTTCAAAGTATAAAGAAAAATACTCAAAAGTCAATAGACGTATATATATATATATATATATATATATATATATATTCGCCTGTATTGCTAGGAGTTTGGTGGGAACAGCCTACACAATTGCCACTGTGGCGCGTACCTGTACTGTTTACGTACTTTATTTTGAAAACCCATACCGGAAAAACTTCTGTTTTTGCAACGAGCCTGACTAGAATTTTGCACCCCGACAGGACGAGGAGGAAGAGGGTTTCCCACTGAAGACCGAGCAGTACAGAGACTAAAAGAAAACCATGTACGTGAGGTGCATTAACACTGCCCAGTTTGAATAAGTTAATCAGTAGTCAAGATGGGCTAGTTGTTTTCTGACGCGTTTATGGCCATAGTTGATATTAAACCTGAGCGGACATAAACGACAAACGTCTTGCAATCACGGGAGTCATCCACGAATCTCATACAGTCCAGAGCCTCAGGGGGTGCACAGTAGAAGTAGGCCTGAGCGGCATTTGAAGTGTAAGATATTCTGTGAGCTGGGACGGAGGCAGGGGAAGGTGGCCCGACTGTGTGGGTGTGAACTCCTGGAACATTCTTTGTCAGTGACTATCTGCTCACGTCCCTCCTCAGCACAGTTCCTACAGCACAGAGCAGCTGTGACCGAACTACTCGCAGACCTGAGTTGAATGAATCCAGACACTTGAGACACTTCTTAAACTTCACACACTGTTCATCCAGTGTGTGGAGGTGACTAGTTGAAGAAGCTTTCATGAAAATATTGACATGAAAATTCTGAGGGCAAGAAACCCACACTCTAACAGAAGTAAAGAAATGGCCTATGTGTAGTTAATGCAACCTTGAGTGGACTGAATATTACTGAATACTGAGCATATTAGTCTGCAACCAGAGGGAAATATGGAATCTGGGACGGTTCCATCAAACGTTAGTTTGACATTATGGGCGGGGAGACAACAAGGCTACACCCTGCAGCTGGGTAGCTTTTCTTACTGGGACATGCAGATCTGGCTCCGTCCGAATGTACCAAGAAATAGTACTGCAGATGAACCGTAAATCCATCTGTAACCACTTTATCCCTTTTATAAAGTCGTAGGGGTTTTTAACTGGAGCCAATCCCAGCAGCTGGGACACCCTGGGCAAGTGTCCGGCTCATCCTGGGACTCTCACTGACAGCAGAGGCATTCAGTATCTTGCTCAAGGACGCTTCGACGTGCAGCTCAGCTCAACCCGGAGCTGGGATTTGAACCAGCGACCTTCCGATCACCAGCCGACCTGCTCTACCGGCTGAGCTACAGCCGCCTGCGCATAAACTAATTTAATGTATAACCACAACGTTTTACACTTTGTTTTTTGTAGAAATTAAACAACATTTGAGAGGCTAGTAGCCTGTTTCCTCCCGTCTCCAGTGTTTCTGTTGAACTAAGAGTTTGGCTGTAGCTTCATATTTACTATGACTCTGGTACATTCTCATCTGACACTTGGCGAGAAAGTGAAGAAGCTCATACCAAAACATCTGGAACCATTGCTTTAGGGTGTGAGCGCTGTTTAAAGTGTGATTGTTTAAAGTTTGTTTTCAAACGTCCACCACTGTCTGGTCTGCAGTGCTTCGTGACATTTCAGGATTTAGCTCTGAGTCAAATCCAGACTGGAGTAAACTGAAAATGGCTTCGATACCAAATCCAGTTTTCAACAAGGATTTCCCCTGTTGTTTGGACAGCAGAGCGACCTGTTACATCATCGTTTAGCCTGAAGCAGCAGTCAGGACTGACCCTAAGGTTTGGCAATTGTGAATCGCCCAGTCTCCTTTGACTCAGTTTTACCTTTGAAGCATGAGAACGTTACAGTGTCCAGTGGTCAAGGTTTAGACATCCATCCATCCATTATCCGTGGGGCTGGAATCGAACTCAGCTGACACTGAGCGAGTTGTAGGGTACACGCTGGACAAGACGGCAGTCCATCACAGGGCTGTCATGTAGAGATAAGCAACCATTCACACTCACAATCACACCTATGACCAATTTAGAGTGACTGATTAACATCACTTGCATGTCTTTGGACTATTTGAGGGAGCTACAGTGCTCAGTGTGAAGCCACGCAGGCATGGGGATGAAATGCAAACTCTGCACGGAGAGGCCCTGCCCTGTCGAACCCAGGACCTTCTTCCCGCGAGGCAGCAGCAATAACCACTGCAAGGGCTTTGTTTTAAACTTTATGTGCAAAACTGAGGCTTTCGGACACATAGCTCGTCAATGCATAAGCTGCCAGAAAGCAAAACTAAGATATTTCCTTGAGAGGCAATAAAGTAAAGCAAGTTTCTCCTGAAGTTAGTGAAATGCAAACATTGAAACCAGACAGAAAAAAAAAAAAATTCAAATAGTGAACTGTTTACTGTGGAGCCCTGGTGTCAGGAGAAGATAATATTGTTCCACCTATTAGTTGTTCTTTTCATAGAGTTTGATATTTGCTCTGTGAGGTTTACAATGAAGCTGTCTGTAAGTTCCCTTTAAAACAGGGTAAAACAGGGTATGTGTGCATGCTGTTCCTCTGTCTCTGCAAGGACTGCTTTGAAAATTAGACATTGAAGGACGACATTTTTTGAAGGCGAAGACATTTCTCGCTCCTTAAAAAGGATGTTCAAAGGTTACGACTTTAGGCAAATAAGATCATTTACACTAGTACTGAAGTACAATTTTGAGGTATTTTCTGCTGCTGTTTACTTCCTCTCAACTACATTTTGGAGGCAGATTCTGTATGGTTTTTTTTTACACCTTACAACATTTATGTGATATCTTTAAGTGACAGGTTACTTTGCAGTGGAAACATTTTTTTTTTTTTTTTAATTCATTTGTTTTAACAGCAATCGAGCGAAAAATACACTGATTCTAATAATGAATGCTGAATACTGGATCTGATAACCAGCCGGGCCAATGATCAGACAACGCCTACCCATGAAAGTCAGATTTTTTGAGACTTTTACTCAGATTCCTCTCATATGGATGACTTTAACTTTTGCTGAAATAACATTTTAGCATCATATATTATTGCAGTGTGTTTAAGTCAAGTATGACTGTAAGTACTATTTCAAAAACATTCCTTTAGGACTACAGCTAGAATGGCATAGGTTAACATACAGCGACAGGTTGAAGCACGCAGTTATGATAGGGTTAGAGGGTGCATTATGTCGGAAAGAATCTCCTCAAATGTATAGAAGCAGTTTGTGCGGGGGATATGTACCCAGTTGCTTGCATATTTGTGAGTGTGTTTACAGTGAGGGATGACAAGAAGAGGAGTGGATGGAGCAACACTTGCGGATGTGAGCGATCGCTCCAGCCCGACCACACATCTCACTGAATAATCATGAGCAACAACAAGTCTTATCTGGAAGACCGAAAAACAGGAGATTAATAACATGTATGGCTGCTTTCCAGCTGCTGAGAAAAAAGTGTTTGCAGCAGCCAACAGTCCCTCCCGCCCTGGAGGAAAAATGAGCTCACCGTGTTCTTGACACCAGAAAGACTGTGGTCCACTTACCATTACAAAGACTAAATTTGTGCTCCACCAGCTTGACTTTAGAGGGAGGATTTCATCGAAAGGGAAAAACTGGCCTCGTTTAGAATATGTAAAGTGCTGATGGCAGGTAATGTTGAATTAATTATTCATTTGCGCACTCGGCAAATTAAAAGACGCGTCTACACAACGAGGTGAGCGATGAGACTGAGATGAGGCTCATTTGAGAATCCTCGGTGGGAATTTGGATTAGTGACATGGAATTAGAGTCCAATCGTTGGTCTGCTGCTGTACAAAAATAAGTCCAGAAACACGAAACGGGGCTCAGTTGAACAGTCGAAAATTGAGCCTTTGCTGTCGTTCTGATCTTTCACCTGCAAAAAAAATGGAATCTGTCTAATTTTATCTCAGCTCTCCATTTAACATACTGTACTTTCTGATGCTCAGTCCTGCTGGCTCTGGATTGGGAGGACCTCTGAAAGGGTTACATGCTCAACACCAGTAACTACTTCTCTTCACAGATTAAAATACAGGCACGTGACCACTTATACACACCCATATCTATAGAGCTTGAGGTTTTGACCCTGTCACTCCCTTTCTGTCTGTTTATCGCTTTGACGAATGTTTACACATTTCCTGTTACCAACCGCACTCACTTGCTCAATATTTTTAGTTCCTGCCTCACACCCTTTTCAGTTTTTATTGCCCTTATATTCATTATGATGCACACGTTGTCTACCCTGTTGCATTTCACTCTGTTGTCCTGTGACTCATTTATTTTCTTTACATTTCATTCTTCAGGTGAATTTGACGGCATAGTTGAGAAACTTGAGAAACCTTCAACCCTGAAAAACCCAGTTTTGTTGTGTTTTAACTGTTTTTTGGTTTTCTGTTCAAAAATTGTTGCTCTAAAGTGAAATACAGTATCAGTTAAGGCAGGTCCTGCATAATTATCTAATCTTAGAGTCTCATAAAGGGTAACTGGTGGTCCTGGGGAGTACTACTGCATGTGTAATTAAAGTAGAATAAAGCCCCTTGTGGTTCCAGAGGAAGTTGCATGTAACCTGATAAAATGCCAGTGGCTAAATTGCATTGCAGGTAACACAGGCACTAGATTTTAAAACGATACAAATGCATGGGGGAAAAAAGGTGCTTTTGATTGATTGATTTAGTTGTAAAACTATTGACATTGAGTCTAATAGTGTAGGAGACCAGTGCACTGCTTTTCAACACATGGCACCTACATTACCCACTAGACAACGGAGTGATGTCACTGGAGGCAGTTTTTCAGATTACATGCAGCTTCTTCTGGAGCCACAAAAGACTTCAAACTATTTCTTTTCACATGTGCAGCAGTGCTTCCCAAAACCCCCAAACACACTTTAATGTGTAAAATTGGTGGAGTTACCCTTTAATGTCGAAGGCGCCTATGCTGAAATCTAGTTTTTAATTCTACTTTACTGAAGTTGAAGTCTCGCAGCAGCAAGAACAGACACATACTACTTAAAAATGAAAATACTATATGCATTATGAGAGATAAAAACACCAAAATGACCAGTCATTATTAAGTGTACTGACACAAAATGATCTTAATAAAGTGAGGAGGGAAAGTTGCAATACAAATTAAAAACATTCCTGAAGTTGTACAGTTATTTGCACTACTAGTGTAGTGTAGTGCTGCAGTTGGTACATTATGTTGGTTTTGTCTGTGGGAGCACAATGCAACTGTAATGTATAGCCTGCTGTGTGCACTGGACTAAATGGGAACTATGGGAGGTAAAAGAGAATGCACACAATAGACAGGAAGAGGGCGGTGGAGGAGTCAATCTACCCTGGAGCCCCTCTGATCTGATCCACCCAAGTCTCTGATCAGTCAGTACAGTTCTTTTGTTTTGTCTGCAGCTCAAACACTTCTTGAACTTGCTCAACCTGTTTGCCTATAAGGTGGCATATTTTGCAGCAGTGTTACCATGGAGCATGTCCAGTAACTCTCCAGAGTGTCCACAGAGGGGCAGTGTTTACTCTCGTTACAATGGTGTTAAGAGCCGCCGGGGCCTCATTCAGGCAAAAATTAATGTGATCATTTATGTTTTAGAGATGGGGTTAAAAGGTTAAAGCTGTTTTGTGAGCATGTCACATCTAATATACTGTGATGGTGTTTTTCTTCTTTTTATGGATACTGAGAGTTTTTCTCTAACAAATGGCCCATTTTGACAGTTTTTGAAAAAGTGAGTGACAATAAGACAAATGATTGGATTAGATTCCTCTACTGGGAGGCCATCAGCAAGAATGTGAGCCCACAAACCACCTTCATTGTATTTTGCCCAGAACCTAAGAAACCAAACCACTTTTTCTATTTTGTAATAATATCCTCTCCTAGGTTTAGTATGTATAAATTACTGAGTTGTAATATAGCTGAACATACGCATATTCATGGACAGACTACATACTTTAACAATGGATTTTCACACAGGGGTCCCTCTACAGTACAGGCCTCTTTGTCTAGTTGAGAATGCACAAAAGAAACTCTGGGCTACATTGTGGTGACCTCCCTCTTGTCCTCACAGATGCAAAATGTGAAGCTTAGTGCACTGTTGGAGAGAAAATCAATATCACAATTCCAACAAATTACGCAGAATCTATGGATTGATTTTTTTTTTATTTTTTTTTTGTGGCAGTTGTATTTGTGTGTGTTTTTAGTTACATGACATTTAACAGGGCTTCATTTGCCTTTAATGATCAGCACTTCACCTCTTGGGAGCTTTTTAAGTGACACGGTTTAGCAAAGTACCATGTGGCTTTAAAGGGACAGTTCATCATAAAATCAAAATAAAAGGACATTTCTTTTTTCCTCTGTACCTGTAGGGTTTTTATCCATCTAGATTTTTATCTGGTGTCAGTTGTCAAGTTTTGGAGATAGATGTCTGCCGTCTCGTGTCAAATGGCAGTAAAGGGCACTCAGTTGTTTGAAGTGCCAACAAAAAAACAATGTCTCAGTCCAGAAATCATGACATGGTTGCTCAGGATAATCCAGAGACCTTGTTGTGAGCATTTTCATGTAGGGACAGTTTTTTTTGTTGGTTTTTTTTGTCCTCCTCGACTGAACTGTAACTTTAGCTAGCTTAGCTGTGCGTTACCTGCACACCATGTTCCCCATTACAAATAACTGCAAGCCTAGCTAGTTTAGTTAGCTTAGTTAGCTTGCCTCTAGATGTAGGCTTCCCCCTGCAATGCGGTGCGGTTGGCTGGTGTAGTGTGATCGAAAGAAAATAGTTCCTAACCGAAACTTATCACAAAAAGGTCTGTGGATTATCTCGAGTCAACAAGTCATGATTTCTGGGGAGAAATGTATTTTTTGCCGCTTGGAGGACCACAATTCGAGCCATTCTGTTGTATTTCCGAGAAGGCAGACATCTCTACGGCTGACATGTCCACAACTCGGCAGCTCACACCAGAATAATCCTGACGTATAAATAGCAATTCATGTAAGAGGAAAAATATAGAACTTGGAGGGTAATTCTTCTTTTAATCAAGGCCTTTTTGACCAGTAAAAATTACAACTTTTTCCAGTCTTTACTCTTTCATACAACCTTTCTGATAATTCACATTCTCAAGCGTTTTCAAAAGTGTAGAATTGGACCCTTGTGTTGTTGTTTTTTTTTTCGCCAAGGGATCTGAACTGGAAACCAGCGTACCACTTGACATTTTACTTTTCAAACCTTTGACTGAAAAGGATAACATGTCACCAAGTTACAGTCCCTAAAGCAGCACATCTTCTGGCCTAATTGGGTTGGACGGCTCAGCCAGATATCGAGGTGGCATTTTGCTGCAGAATTCCCTCAGCTCCCCGATGATGAGCCCAGTGTGCCTTCGTTTATCAACGTCTGCCCGCTTTTGCTGAGTAGTTTGTTTTTGCCCTTCGCACAATATATCACCTGTCACATCTAATGGGACCCAGTATGGAGTACACAGGGCCCCGGCAGATCCCTTGGGTACATCTTTGTTTCCATTTCCACCATTGCCATAGATAACTCCTTCGATAGCTGCAGCCCTCCACCTCCTCTGCCGTGCTGGAGAGCTCTCTTTGTGTGCTGGCATGAAAACGAATAGTGGCTTTTTGCAATAAACTGGAGAGAAGTCCTGTTAAAGTGCTAGTGGAAGGATTGGATTTGGATGATAACAATGGACCTGTGCAGTGCTGCTATACTGACAAATAACAGTTTCTATCACACAATGACAGTGACAGAGGGGATGTCTCTATAAGTCTGTTGTTGGAGGTTGGGTGGATAAAGGACATTTTTTCCTTTTTAAAAATATAATTGGATTGTTTTAATCATAGCTGTATTGGTATTTTTAATTGCAGTCGGTGTATAAATTCAGTATTATTTTATTATCATCACCATGATTCTGATCATATCATCATTCTCTAATGTATAGGACTGTTTTAACCCACTGTATAAGTGAGGCTTACATACCTTATATACTGTATATGACAGTCTTGTCCCTTTTAGGTGAAATATGTAAGAATTGGCCACATTTCAAATTCATGCTCAAAACAGAGACATCATAGTCAAATGTGTTAGTTTTCACTTTCTTTTTACATTTTACTAAAATGTGTACATAGTACCTTTAAGAGCAGGATAATGCTGTGCTGCGAGCCATCTTCACATATTGTCATATTTCCTTTAAGACGTGCAGGAAAGCAATTACTTGTTCTTGATTGCTGCTTTACATTTCTACCACTACAATTCAACTACTGGCAAATATAATAATAATATTTAATCCACCACATTTATTTGACAATTGTAGTTATTGGTTACTTTGCAGATTTAGTTGAATATTAAAAAATATATATTTGTTTAAATAATGTGTAATATTATAGATTTAGATCAAACTTATGATCCCTAAAGGGGCAAATTTGAACGTCACCCAGAAGACTAACTTCATTGAATAACTGGAACACCATTACAAGCTTCAACATTACTTTGATGAACACATTAATGCATCCGTATTTGTAACAGAGTAATATAACATGCATTATCCTGAAAGATGCCACTCTGCAAAAGTGCATTTGCTTTTAGTTTGAGATCTGGGTACATCTCCCCAGCTGACATTAAGTGGAAATGTGTCTGGTTCTCACATAGGAACCTGCACTGAATGGTGTCATCTGGGACTTTGCCTCACTTTGTCTCTTCAAGTAATGGTTACAGTCCTGTAAGGTCAACATAAATAGATTTTGATAAGGTATCTGGAATTAAGTAAAAGACAATGGACTACACTATTGATGGAACACTTAGTATAAGCGCTGGCATGTTTTTTTTTTAAAAGAATATTCCACAGTAAACATATGTTTTAAATATCAAATATTTACCCCTGCAGCCTGAGAGCAGACCGAAAAGTTTGTTGTTTCCTTCACAGATGATGGCAGTTAAAGTCACTTACAATGGATTTCAGCGGTAAATCTGTTTTGCAGCTAAACAACAGTTTCCAAATGTCAGATGAAACTTATCAGACCACTTCTGCTGAATAATTCATATAATGTCTCTTCATGTGTATTTCCACAATCACAACACTCTCACAGTTTGTTGCCACAGTATTGCTGAAATCACAACTTGAGCTTTGTTTATGACTTACAAACAACATTAAAGCTCAATTGACCCAAACTGCACAGAGTGTGACGATGGAGTTGCAGTTACAATGCATTCAGGGTTCACTTTAGCAGATAGAGAGTGTTTTTTGAAAAAGAAAGTGGGCATTCAGAGCCAAAAACAGCCTTGCATTCAAAAACAATTACATGGGTATGGTGTGTGTTACTTCAGTATCAGTGGGGTAATACAATATGATCCAGGAGGTCCAGTTTGAGACACAGATCCATTAAATCTGAGGCATCTTGTGACCCCTCAGCATTGTCTTGCTACCCTTTTGGGATCCCTTACTCCCAGAATTGGAACCACTGCATCTCAATTGTATACAGTAAGATAAATGTTTCTTTATTTCATAATTTCATGGCTGTACTGAAATTCATATTTCAGACCCTGGTAGGACCATTAGTATAGTACCAAAATGCCTGGGACTTAACCACCAGTTATCAGTTAAAACATTTGAATAGTTTTTGATTGCATATAATCCTAGTGTTTAAAACAAAATACCTAGCAGTTTAAGAAAAAATGGACTACAGAATTATTTCAAGGGTGTATAGGTGTAGGCCTATATGTTGCCTGTATGAACAGGCCGTTCTGTTATTGTATTTATTTATTTATTTATTTAATCTTATTCAATTCTAAATATATCGGCATATATGTTCTCTGTACCACAACTTCAACTTTCATTACATTGTGCCACTCTCTGATGCATAATGACATAGAATACCTTGATACCCTTAATATATTATTTATTAGCCATATATTAAGTAAATAGATCAGTTGCTTAGAAGAAATCAATAACAGTTGACCTGCTTGAGGTGTGAAATACAGATTTCCTCTGATGGCTGAGGGTTAACCTGAGTAGCAGGCTTGTTAGACTAAAGTTTTACTTGACTGATTTCTTCCTCTGGTGGCTCGCACAGATCCCGGAAGCACCCACTGGTGCCAAGACAGACATCTGTATCAAGTTCGCGTCAGTAAGAGAAGGAGCTTGGACTGTACCTGTCAAAGTAAAAGCAGCAGTAAACTACCACGTAAGATACTGCTATAATACGTATCACACCAGTCTTTATTTTTCTGCCATGATTTTCCCAACATATCAAGATAATACCGAATATGTATATGACGGCATGTATCCTTACACGTGGTGAGATCCGTCACCAAAAGAACACAGGTCAACTTTATTTTGAAGGTAAAATAAAAACATTTCCGGATTGCCTCAGTGCGTTCAGCTGCTCTTGACCCAAATGTGAGTGGGACAAATGAAGTTCATTTTCCACAGCTGGTGATGGCGGATGTTGTTGATAAAGACACCATGAAGAATTACCACATAGCGTCTGAGAAAATTAACCCTGAGGCCAGTCGTTATCCCTACTGTATCGTGTGGACACCTATCCCCGTGTTATCGTGAGTTATCGCCGACCACTGTGCTGGTCCTCTTTCGATAAAACCTCGGGACGAAGTGACAGCTGTATTAGCTTAGCTAGCTAGCTGACGTACAATACCATCCTGTTGCTGTTGTTTCCCTTTCATAAATTTGTTTTATGATTGTTGCCTCGCTTTTTGTAAGAGACAGACAGATATAGACCATACAGTAATGTTATAGTAGATATATAAAATGTGTTGTATTTAAAAAATTAGGCGTAGAACTAGAAAGCAAATTAACAGCACGTACTGTAAATGAAGTGGCAAACCAAACAACACAACGGTTTTAAATACTAAAAATTGGAAAGCTAAAGTTTATAGAGCTTGAAGTCAGTCTTCTTCAAGTGCGTTTTGTGTAGGTGTAAAAAGTTGTACAATGTTCTTGTTGTAACGCCAATGCACTATTTGTCCAGAAATTTACGTTTTAGTTTGTAAATTATATATATATATAATAACAGCATTTAATTAACTCATTATTCATACTGATAATTTTATGTTGAGTGACAGCCATAGAAAAATAGTTCTTCAAAGGTGGTTGTGTGTGTGTGTGTGTGTGTGTGTGTGTGTGAAGTTGGATTGGTGTTAGGGTACAATAAATATAGCCACAACCATTGATGTTGATTGATGATAACAGTTGTGTAATTTTAACAAAAGCAAAAAAGCACAACTGTTATTCCCCCTTAACTACAACTACTATGGTACACATGTAAGTGAGCCCTACCTCCACACTTGCACAATTATGAGTGCTTTATATAGAAGAATTAAACAACCCAGACTGGCCTAGTCTGCCCTACATGTGTGGACTTAGTCAGGTGAGATCATGCCCAATAATAATTGATCATGTGTCAGTCTTTCTGAGATGTATCATGTGAATATTACTTCTATGTTGTAATAACAACAATGCGTGTGTTCTTCTTTCAGATGGCTGCTGCCATTCATCGGCCATATGGGAATCTGCACTTCCACTGGTATCATCCGGGACTTTGCTGGACCTTACTTTGTCTCAGTGAGTAAAGTCTATGGTCCTGTAAGGTCTACATAAGTGGGATTTGCGAGGATATTATGGCCTTCATGTGAAAATAAGTACAGTGCAGTGGTCTACACCAGCACAATGGATGTTAAGAAAGACAGTAAGAAGGAACTTGAAGCGTTTGCGTGTACTTTTAGAGAACATCCCACTGTAAACATGTGTTTCGAGTAGAGCTGTCCCAAATGAGTGTTTTTCAAACGATTAATCTAGCGATTATTTTTTCTATTAGTCGACTAATGTAACGATTAATTCAGCGTTACATGACCAAATAAAAGTAACGTTGTAACTGTTGTTGGTAACTTATATGAGGAAAAAAATACCATAGTTGTAGGCAGCAGCGTCTGTCCTCCTGCCTTTCCTACCGACTTTTCGTCACATTTCAGCCCATAAAACAGCGTCTGTAATCGGCAATAAACTTTAACTCACTCAAGTGGTTGTGTTGATAGAAATCACCACGATGGTCAGCCCTCCCGACCGAGACTCCAGTGAACTTTCCCCCAGAAAACAGCTTCCGTCCCCACAAGTGACAGTCACTCTCACATTTTTTTGCAAAAATATGGCTTAATACACAACTCAAGTTATTTGATATGTGCAGCCAATGCTACCAAGAGCAGTTGTGTCAATCCTTTTATAAAAAATGGACACAATGTACAGTATGTGTTAAGATGCTCTAACATTGCTATCGGGATGCAATAAGCTGTTAAAAAACTCAATATGGACAAGTAAGTGGGCATTCAGACCAAAAAACAGTCTTGCATTAGAAAGAAAGCAGCACTGTCTTGCTTGGTGTTTGTTGCTTCAGATAGAAGATGTTACTACCTGGGCTCAGGAACACTTCATGAAACTGTACGTTTTTAACTTTCCTACTTTTTTGGAATCGGTGTTGTAGAAATGGCTCACAATACCATACTGAACAACAATATTTCATTTGACATAGACACAATAATTAATTCACTCATTCTCAGGTGAAAGATGAACAGCCTGCCTTTGCTGGAAAAGCAAACACAGTTGTTGTGGTTTCTTCTGCAAGAACACAGCTGTTTCAAAGGACTTTGAAGTCTATCTGATTTGACAGCAACAACATACAACCAAGGAGGGAAACAAGATCAATAAAATCTTTATGCATGAGACCCAAATAGAATAGACTCCAAACTTTCTGTCAAACTTTCGTCATGCCAACCTTCCAGGGCCAAACTACATATTTTAACGGTTTCTTATATTTGACCCTTAAGACCTTTGTTTTGAGATTTTAAAGTCAAGTCTTTAAAAAACAATAGATCATCAATACATGGCTAAACCTGCTGATGGAGATGCATACATAAGGGACCCCTTTGTAATGTGTTTTCAAAGCTGCTTCGTTATGGTGGAAAAATAGAACCAGATTATCCAGATAGTGGTGCTGTATCATGAAGCTTCCCAGTTTTAACCTGGACTCATTTAGATGTTGCACACAAATGAAATACAGACAAACAGGATATGAGGCACATTTCCTCAATTCCACCATCTAAACCATCTAAATGGCATTCTCTGGTTTCCAAAGAACTAAAAGTGTGTCTGTGCACATGTGACTGTTTATCACATCATAATGCACGGTTTGTTTTTGAGCTTGAAAAGTTTTTCTCTTTTGTTGCAGGAAGACAACATGGCTTTTGGAAGACCAACAAAGTAAGTAAATGAAAACAATATATTGAACATGTTGCTACAGAGAAATAATGAAACATGTTTCCTCACATCTGTGCTACACAAATGTTTTTCCCTTTGATGGAAGGTACTGGATGCTTGACGTCAGCAAAGTCTACGCTAGTGGCTCCAATGCGTGGGACACAGCAGTCCACGATGCATCAGAGGAGTATAAACACAGAATGGTAATTTTGGTGGCCTTGGAGACTTGATTTTTATAGACTATACAAATGTGAAAACACCAGTCATGATTTGTCCTCTTTGTTTTCTCTGAAGCACAACCTCTGCTGTGACAACTGTCACTCGCATGTCGCCATGGCTCTGAATCTGATGCGATATGAAAACAGCACCTCATGGAATATGGTCAACCTCTGCCTCCTCGCTCTGATCCATGGGAAACATGTCAGGTAAGAAGGGCTAACATGCCTAGTTGTTGACAATACTGTTTGTGGACAGGGAGTGAAATTACTGTCCAAATATGGCAAAGATGGCTGAGTTGTTGGAAGTCCACTTGCATGAAACTGTTGATTTAAAGTGTGTGGAAATATAAATATGTTGCAAGCCACTTCATCTGTTTTCAATAGACAGTTTTGGTGTTGCTGCCAAAACAGACACAACAGTACAAATCAATCACCATTCTTTTTAGAAAACTAAAAAGAGCCTCAGCAACAAAGCAACAGCACAGATGTAAATGATTAAATTAACAATTACTTAAAACATTAGATCACAGCTTCAGACTTCTATAAGTGTATGATGCCCAAGGCTGGATTTGACATGAAAAAACACAACTAACTTGCAGTTAAAGCCTCCATCCAAACATTAAAAGGTCTGCCTTTTCATAAAGAAACAAAATCACAGCACTGTTACAGGAAGTCTACGGTCCAAGCAGAAACTATAAGGGCACTGATATGTTTATTGTTGTGGCTCTAATCTAGTCCAGTGGATATTGAATAATATGATGACTGATTACTATGAGATCAGAGTGCTAACGGTCGTTCACACCCATAGTTGGCAAACAGTGTAGACATAGTTCAAATTCTTGCACAGTTCAGCAGGAAATGATCTTTTAACACAATCAGATATGTTTATATCAACTCTAAAAAACTAAAGCAACCAAAACATGATTTGATAATTTTTGTTCCTGCACTCTTTAAGAGTTGTGGTGAAGTTTTTGTGGAAAACTGCGCTTCTTCCTGAGATGCCCAATCAGTTTTGTCATGTCTCCTGAGTATTTTATTTCGTACTGGCATTGTTTGCATATAGCGTGTGTTGCCTGTCTTTCCTCCAAAATCTAAAATCCTTCCACACTGCTGATTTGTTCCTGAGAGGGGAGTAAAAACCTTTATTGCCTTTCTCTTGGCTGGTTGCCTTTATCTGCATGCCACTAACACTGTTGAGATGTTTAGGAAGGAGGGGTGCCTGGATGGGAACAGATGTGCTGTAGAAATTTTCAAAATAAAGGCACATGTTAAAACTGATGATATAGATCCTTTTACTTTGCATGAATGATATTGGAGCATTGCATTGATCCATCAGTTCACCTGGTGAAGCCTCTGAATCAAACAAAACATGAAGATGGTTGCTTTACAGTCTTGGCAGAGCATCACCAGGAAAGTGCCTGCGCATTAACTTAATGCCAAGAGTCAGTACTTGTAAGTTGAAGTGATTGTTTGAATTCAAAACCACTGTGCAGCCAACCCAATGATAAAGTTTTCAACATTATTATGTGTACAACAGTCAGTAATGAGGACAACCACATCATTCACCTGCTAATTTTTAAGAAAAAAAAAAGATGAATTGTACAACGTTATTACATACAGTATGTTTTACATTAGATCTAATGTATTTTTTGAATGACACAATTACAACAGTAGTTGTAACAGAAATGTAGCAGCAAAATCAGCTATTGCAGGAATAAGCTTCTCCAGTAACTGTAGTATTAAGACTGGACAGGTTGGAAAGTAAAAACATCATTGCCTTACGGCAGGTGCAGTAAATACTAAAAGCAATGCAGTTATCCTAGATGGCACCTAGTTTTTTTTTGTTTGTTTGTTTTTCAATAATGTTTTGACATTTTGGCACTGGCACAGAATATTGCCAATATGCATTTTCTGTCCCAAAAAATCAGATTTTTTTTTTTGCCTGACAGGCCCAAACTACTGCCTTCTATATAATCTACAGCTGCCCTCTTCAAGGCCACTGTAAGAAGTAGGGCTGTAGCTTGTGAATGAGGTTCCTCACTAGGATCCCAGGGGCTCGTGCATGATTTTGCCGGTATGCCTTGAACCTGTTGTGTCTCAGGACACGAGAGAGAGAGCCCTGATTCTTGGGTTTATATAGGACATTCCTCCAGAATGTCTTTAGATGCCTCATCCTGCTAGCTCTGTAGTGATTGCTTGAAATGAAGTTGATTGGACTAGACACTCCCCTCAGTAGCCACTTTGCTGTACAATGACAGTTATATCAGCAAAGAGGTTGTCTTTTTTTTTTCTAGTAGTCATTTTTGTCTTCATTCGTTCAAATAAAAAAACACCCAAGCTTCTAAAAGGCTGAAGAGCCACAAGCAGATGTTTTATAGAGGAGGGAAGAGCAGCATCACAAAAGGATATTTCCTAAAAGCAGTGTGATGTTGACAAACCACATGCAATTTTTTGAATCACAAGTCATGCCAGTAGTTTGGACAAGGGGTCAGTAACCCTGAGACTTTGTTTGATGTCATGTCATCTGCCAGTGTCGTCACACATTTATGCACCGGGAACATGTAGCATAGATCACTGGTGATTCAGATGACATGACTCTCCTTTAATTCAGCTACTCATTTCACTTCTCAGCAGGGGCACATTGGGTTCTAACATGACAAAGTTAAATCAGTACATATTGTCTATTCTGAAATGGCTGTTGCCATGGTTACAGCATGCGCAAGCTTATTGACAATTGGTGCTATGTCTTCAGCAGGACATCATCAGGACAGAGGGAAGGGGGAAATCAAACACAAATTACATTAGACCACTGTCACTTTTGTGCTCTTCTTCTCACCTCCATTTTTCTCTCCTCTGTGGCTGATCCAGCTGCGCAGGCTTTCTGAAGACCTGGCTGCCTTTCCTGATGCTGATGGGCATCATCCTCACAGTGGCCCTGACCCTCAACCTGCGGTGACCTGGGAGGCAGGTTGAGGACACAGTGGAACCCCTGCAGGTCGGATGTGGGGTTGACCTTTTAGACAACAAGGGGTGCATCACATGGTGTCGAGCAAACGTTACAGAGGAGATTGTGACTTTCCTCCTCCAAGAGGAGATTGTTGAACAGGGATGTCCAACACATGTACACCAACACGCGCTTGGTTTGTGGAGAGCAGGCGGCCGGCTACCGGCAGTGCTCCAGTGGTGAAGCCTGAATGGCCTAGGGACGTAAATTAATTTCTATTCAGCCATTTGTTTAGAGAGAAGTGACTGAACACACCACCACCACAACTACCAGACAAACACACTAATGGATTATGATTATTGAAAGCCTAACAGCAGGTTTGAGCCTTGGCCCCCTGCAAAGCGTACAAGTTGTGTAGCTGTATTAATAGTTGAATAGAGGTGCGTACATTGTTGAATTCTTGGAGGAGAACACATCCATGCCTTGCTTTCAGATTTTGATGACCTTACTTTGTAATGGATTGGGAGTGTAATCCCATTGTTCTGTGCTTCCAGAATGCCATTTTTATACCAGGGACATGTTAATTGAATTAGATGCCTTTCTAGGGAATTTATTGCATTTCATGCTTGCTCTGATGTAGCTCTTCTACATTACTACAACTTAAACTAAACGAGCAGTTTGTATTTTTGTGCATTTTCTTACCTGTATTCAGCCTAATTTCATAGGATTTCAAAAAGTCTGCATCTTCTACAAAGAAATATTTTCTCAGAGATATGTTGTACATGCATTACATGCATCACCTCATGGTAATAGGTTTACGATCAATGTTTTCATACCTTTTAACTATAGATCATCAGTGCAACGATTGTAGCAAACTCAATGAATGTGGCTGTGGGAAATACTAATAGAATAGTAAAGCTCCTTTTGGTTTTCTATACTTGTGCCAAATGTAGGAGAATGGGAGACCAACTCAAACTGTGTCCTTAAATATCGAACTTGTTCTCTAGCGAGGCAGCGAATGAAAAGCCTGCTGACGAAAGAGTTATAAAACCTCGCCTGATGTTGTTGTTCAACATGAGAACTGCTTTGCTTTTCATTAGTAATTTTGACTTTATAGAAAAATGCAAGAGTCAGTGCCTAAAAAAAAAAGACCTCTCACAGATTCCTTAAATGTTATATCTTCAGTTTTGTGGTTATTTTTGACGCCTTTTTAAAATCACGTTAATTCCACATGATGGTTGGCACTCAAAATCCGTTGCCATGGCTGTCGTGAGTAAATTCAAATCCCCCCATTGTTTGCAATCAAACAGAAAAAAAGTGTTGAGCCGTCTCTTTGTCCGCAGTGCTGCCAGAAGCAGCAGGTAGCCAGGATCCTCAGGTTTTTCACACTCACCGACCCCTGCTGAATATCCCCACTTTCCCCACAGCGCCTGGCCAGTGTCGCTCCTGCTGTTTTCCGCGTCTGCAGATCAGAATCGAAGGTCATTGTGAAATGTCAGCGCTGTTCCACAAAGCTTTGATATATGCTGGTCAACATCCTGCAATAATCCAAAGTAGATGTCATGTGTTTAAAAACAAAAAGTAAAAATCAGTTATATTTTGCGGTTTAAGGTTTACCAGTAGGGCTAACTCAGTGCCAGTTTTTTAGACTTTGCTCTCCTCATTGAGCGTCTGTTCGAAGCAGATACTCTGTGGCCTCTTGTGTGTAATTCACCCATGTTGCCTGTAAATATTCAAACATTATACTCTTCACCAGGTGCTCTTTATATACTTTGCAATCTTGATCGTTCGCTCTACAGATTTAGCGTCTGAATAATTTAAAGTGTAATTTTTGTTCTCTTTCCTCCACTTCTGCATATCATCTCTGCTCAGTAATGAAGCAGAATTGTTCGTGTGTGTGTGTGTGTGTGTGTTTGTGTGTGGTGAGAAAGAGAGAGAGAGCGAACGAGAGCATGTGATTGCATGCCAGCATGTGTGTATTGCATGCATGCAATAATACGAGCATTTGAGGGTCATGACTCATACTGTGGCTTCTTGATTAATAATCAGCTGCATTTCATAGCAGTCTACTGCCCACTGATTGATTTTTATATTTATTAGTCCATATCTTCCTCCTATTCTCTTTCAAATTGAATGTGATTGCTGGTAATCCTTAGCAAGAATAAATAATAAATTAGATTCTAACAGGCCTGCTTAAGTTCATGTTGATTTGATGATATAGCCTGTACTGTACTGTACTGTGTGTAGCTTCAGATTCTGTAGAGTAGAGCTGCAGTCATATTCTCAAGAAGAAATGGAAAGAAAGTAAGAATCTGCCCTCAGCATAAACAGTGAATACGATTTTCATTTTTATTTTTTTTGGGGGGGAAAAAAACATGTTTAAAATGGGCAATTTGTAAGATATGGCCAGAATTGAGGAAAAAGAAAAAAAACCCAATCTCAACAGGAGTGTTATGAAGCTACAGTGTTGATGTTTTTTCAAAGATGTCTCTACTGTACTGAAGGGATGAAGTTAGCGTGCTAACCAGCTAGTCCCGGCCCATCCTGTCTCCTAATATTTCTTTGTACTGCAAGAGGCCCCCATAGCTCCAGCAGGGAGAAGTAAAAGCAGAAAGTAAACAAAATGAACTCACAAATGTCAAAAAAGGAAATATTTTTACACCTGTTTTCTTTACTGAATAAAAAATACAACCTACTGAATTCAAGTTTTTCTTTTTCAGCCAACAGAGTCTAACTTAATTGCCTTGTAAATGCATCTTAAAACACACTTTGTTCCCTCGACATAAACAAAATGAATCTCAACAGTCTCGGTTTGTCCTCCTACGATCTTCTCTGGTTTGGTCAAAGTAAAATGTCGAAATTACTCTGGCTCTACGTGGTGTTCTGATGCCGGGCGCTCAGTCCTCTGCCACTTCAGGCCTCTCCTGTCCCAGTCTGCTCTGTTTTCTCCAGAGTCCCTGGAGTCATAGTCCTGGTCAAAGCCGCTGTAAACCACCTCTGCATTGCATCCCCTGTCTTCAGCCTGGCACTCAGCTGTGATCACTGGGAGGCCAGTTGACGTGGTCCTGTTGCCGGTGGTGAATTCCCCCATGATCTGAGGTCGTGATCCTGGCAAACTCCTGTCAGCTAATGAGGCCACTTAGTTCCACGGCTAAACTGATCTACTTGCTACCAGCAGGAAGTCCCTACAGCAAAACATATAGTGAGCCACAGTTGACCAATATGCAGACCTCTATCATTTTTGAGCTACTTTCAAATTCTGGCCATTTCTTACAAATTACACCTTTTTAGAAACCTTTTCCTGTGACCCTTTCTGCTTTTCTTAAAAGCCTTTTCATTACTAGTAACTAGTATGAGGAGTGGGTTGCCTTTCATTGTGCCCCACAGTCTCAAATATTTATGTTTAAAATGAGTGGGAAATTAAGATTTTGGACTGTGGATACAGGCAAGTAAACTGGTCGTCTTTCATTCACTGTGATGTAGTTAAAAGTAGCATGTGTTTATAAAAAGCAAATCTGGAAATATGCTCATTATCCCTCAACTGCAGAGACATTTTACATCTCTGTCCAAACTTAGCAAATGTTGCTGTGGAAACGAGCAAAAAGTGAAAACCTTTTGGCTCTCTGTAATTGCGCTAAATAACAGAAAACGAGAGACAAATTGTATCCTTGAATGTGACTTTGTTTTTCTTCAGTCAAACAGCTCATTCATTACATTTCGAGCTATGGAAGGTAGCGAATGAATGGCCCCTTTGAGGTCAGCGTATACAACTGACAACAGTGTGATTATTACCGCTTCTAATGAATAAATATATACATCTGTATGTTTTAGGAAGAGAGGTAAAATTGTGGCGATAGCTGGAACACCAACCCTCACTGAAGTGCATGTGCAGGAATGCAATATTGAGCGGAGATCATTTGAATGGTTTAAGATGCTGCCTGCTGCGGTGCCTTGTTGTATCCAGGAGCCAGGTCCAGGAATGTGGAGACCTGTGGTCCTCGCGATTCAGCCTGCTGACAAAAGACAGTTGGGATGCTATTATTAGTGCCACTATCCATATATACTTATAGGAGTCTGCAATTTCAAAACCCCTCTTTTGTTTCTCTAATCCCCAAAGTATCTTTAATGCTGCAGATCATGTAGCCCACGGGGAGTTTAAAGACTGCTGCAAGTGACTGTGTGAACTCTGAATGTGTGTATGACTTACAGCTATAATACAAATAAAGATGTCTATTATTGTAGAAATTTCTCCGAGTGTTTTTTTTTTTCCCTTTCTTGGATTTCCTTTGTTGAATTATGACGACTGCGTTTCGTCAAAGCTGTCAGCGGGGAAGGATGATGTTAAGATTTCAAGGCCCCCTGAGCCATGAAAGGCAAAGTCCCCTCCACCACCACCACCTCCTCCTCCTCCTCCTCCTGAACTTTCTATAAATACACTCAGAAGTGATTCCTGTAATAATCCTGATCATCCGTCAGAATAAACATTAGGGAAGGGGGAGCTTTGATACTCCACTATCAAGTGGCCAAAAGTCCCACTCGGTGGCCGTTATCCCACAGAGCAACTCAGGATTCAAGAAAAGGGATCAAAGGCTTTGCAGTCTGGCCCCTGAACACCCCTCCCCCGCATTTACCAAACCACCTGGGTAGGTGGGAATGACCAGGGACCCAAAAGTCACCAACAGAATTCACACTGAAGTTATTCCAGTCAAAAGCATGTGTCACAAAGCCTGACAGAGTGAAGCAGGAGAGAAATCCCAGACAAGAGCCAGAATGTTATATTAAACTCTGCCCTGATGGGAGTTTTATTAATACATTTTTCTGCAATACAATAATAATAATTTTCTTAAAAAACTCCAGATTTCCATATCCACATCTGGGCTCAGGTGCTAAGGGACTGCGATATTGGCCAATATCGTTGATGCCGTGTGATTATATTTGGCTGCAGCGTGAGAAACGGTACATGAAGAAGAAGAGGAAGAGGGGCTGAGAGCACTTTCTCCTCCTCATCCCTCTCTCCTCGCCTGTTGTGTCTCCTCGAGCCGGAGAGGAAGGAAGATCTCGCCGATCCGGACAGGGAGCAGGCGGGAGAGAAGCCCCTCCCCGCAGATCACCAACACAAGGCGATGGTCCTTTCTTAACTTCATTGTTGCAGGAGAAGCGACGCCCCGCTTCGCCACGGCCGAGGATCAAACAGCCCCTCTGATCGGCACGACCCCCAGTTTCTGTTCTCATGGAAATCCGAGCCTGCCTCCCGGCCACACTTTCTGCTCGGATGCAAAGTTGAAGCGCATTCCCAGCCGGGACGGCAGACGATAATGATGTCTTGAAAGGGAGCTGAGCGTTTATCGTTTATTCCCCTTTTTCCGCGTTTCTTTTCTTTTTTCTTTCTTTTTTTTTTTTTTTCCCCCCGACCGCGCACTTTTCTTGCCAACATGCTGGATTTGGCGCAGCGCGTCGTTTTCTGCGCGCTGCTCGGCTCCGTTTACGCGTCGTGTCCTCCGCGCTGCGAGTGCTCGGAGGCGGCTCACACCGTGAAGTGCGTCTCGAGAGACCTGCGGAGCGTCCCGACCGGGATCCCCGGATACACCAGGAATCTGTTCATAACTGGGAACCAGATCAGTCGGATCGGCCCGGAGTCTTTTAAAGGGCTGGAGAATGTGACCAACCTTTCTCTGAGCAATAACAGGTAAGACTCTCCCGGGACTTTGCTGACATTATTGCCACTATGATGCAAACTAATGATTCCATTTCAGATAGTCTGAAGAGCAGTTTGTCTCAAAAGTAAAGTACTGTTTTGTCATCAGTTGGTCAGCTGAGCAGATTGCAGGATTTTGGTCGTGGGAATCTGGGTCATTGCAGGCTATCAAGGGTTAATTCAGATGACAACCATGATCAGCTTTATTTTAGTTTGGATCCAGATGTTAAGAAAAGTGGAAATGATCTGAATGGATCTCCTCAAATACAGGATCTCAGAGGTGGAGTCCAACTCCTTTGCCGGACTCCGCAGCCTTCGCTCCCTGGACCTGAGCAACAACCAGCTGGCAGTCATCCACCCGGAGGCCTTCTCCGTGCAGAACCAGTCCCTGCGGGAGCTCAACCTGAGCCGGGCCCTCTACAACCACTCCTCGGTGATGGACTTGGCCACCTCTCTCCGCTGGAGCTCCCTGGGGACCCTGAGGGGACTGGACCTCTCCAGCAACGGCCTCGTCTATCTACCCTCGCGCATCTTCTCCCACCTGACCAGCCTGCGGCGGCTCCAGCTTTCGAACAACTCCCTGGTGTCCATCCACAACTCCACCTTCTCAGGCTTGGAGTGCCTGGAGGAGCTCGACCTGACCCTCAACGCCCTCAAGACGGTGTCAGAGGAGGGCCTCCAAGAGCTGGACTCGCTACGGGACGCTACCCTCCTCCTTGGGGAGAACCCGTTCACGTGCAAGTGCGGGATCGAACCTTTTGCTTTGTGGCTCAACAGGTCACAGGGACGCATCAGAGACGCCGAGGACCTCATGTGCGCCTTCCCAGTCAGCATGAGGAACACGTCCATGCTCGCCGTGGGGACGCTGACTCTGGGGTGCCACCAGAGGAACGCAGGGGCCGACCTCGCCTTGCAGACCTCGTACGTCTTCCTGGGTATAGTCCTGGGCTTTGTTGGCCTCATCTTCCTTTTCGTACTTTATCTCAACCGCAAGGGCATCAAGAAGCGGATCTACGACATGCGTGACGCCTGCAGGGAGGTGTGGGAGGGCTACCACTACCGCTTCGAGATCGACTCCGGCCCCAGGTTATCACAGGTCTCATCGAGCGGCGACATGTGAGCGGACAGTCACCTCCAGGGTGTTTTCTAACGAAGCCGATTTTTTTCTAACGCATCTATCAGTAGAAAAAAAAAAAATGTAAAAATTGTACAGATTTGTCTGTAAATATATACATACGATAAAGTTAACTGTCATTCTGCCTTGTTGATAAAAGCATGCACTGCCCTTTATCTTACTTTATTACAGAACTATTAATGCTCAGAATCCCAATACATTATCTCAGATTTGTGTGTTCTCTGGAGTCAAGCGGACATAAATGTTGTAAAGTTCACTATATTCTTGCCGACTCACAGCAAGTGCCTATAAGTCAGTAAGGTATTATTTTATAATCAGTAGATGTCTGAGACGAGCTCGCATTCCACACGGCACGCTCATTGTCCTGCTTCAGATCTTCTCAATATTTAGCTCGCAAAGAAGCAACAAAATGCTGCAATAAAGTCCCGACACTACAAAAACAAACCTCTGGGAATTGAAAGCACAATCACTCATTCATCTTTGAACCATTTCAAGCCCTTTGGTCCCTCCGTCAGTTAGCCCCCGGGGTGCCACAGAGGAATTAAGCCCCCAAAGCTTTTTTAAAGCCCTCCTAAATTCACCACTCTACTCCTCTTTGGCTGTCGGCTTGGAAGGAGGAGGCGGGGGGGGGACAATTCAGAGCAGACCAGCGGAAATCTCAAAGCCCCCTCTCTTTTTCTTTTTTCCTCCTGAAATGTTGCTTTGTTTCAACTCCTTGAGTTTTATTGTCAAAATGATGAGAACCAGTCGCGGGGCTGAGGCCGCTGAAAGCAATCTCCCTCCCTCCTTAAAGACAACAGCCGCTCCGGAGGCCCTTTGAAGGAAAAGTCTGGCACTCCACGTTTTTCTGTTTAGGGGATTTTTTTTCTACCAATGATAAGATACAGATGATTCTAAAACACCAGCTACATTGTTTCATTCAGCAGTTCGCTGTGACCAGTTCAGAGTTGACCCTTGTGGGAAAAAAAAGAAAGAGTTTGCTCTTATCCCAAAGGTTTTCTGCACCTTTTATCCCTTTACAGTTGGATTTTTTTAGTGAAATATGTTTTTCGAAGAGCAGTTCCGAAAAGGTCCCACTAGGAACTTTTTGTTGGGTTGATTTTGGCGCACCATACCACCAGACTACAGAGCAGCTTCTTTCCCCCGGCTGTAAGACTCCTCACCACACCCTCAGGACTTAGAAAATAGTTTTGACAATGTGACTTGAAAGTCACAATCCGACCCGGTGATAACTATAATAACTATTCAGAAACAGCCAATCTTCTCGCTGATGGTTTGTTTGATTATGAAGGTCATATACAGGGATCAAAAAGTCACAAACAGTCAAGATAACACTGAAATCCAGAGGTGTATCTCAAATACTCCTTTTCCTCAGTCAAATCCCCAGCCTCACATTTCACATGCACGTTTAAATTGAATTACAAATCACAACTTGCATGTATCCCGAGGATTATGACAAAAGCAAGTCTTTGCTACGAAGTGAGAGGAACACAGACAGAGTGGTGGGGTTGGGCGGGGGGGTAGATGGCAACCTGCCATTCCTTAAAGTGTTTATTGCCCAAATTGCTAGCTATCTGCGTATTTGGAATGAGGGAAACAGCCTCCCATTGTTCGTAGCCAAAGTAGCATCTTCACTCCCATCAAGATGTTCGCCGAGCTCCTCTGATAGCGATCCAGACAATGTTTATAACGGAGAGCCATTTTACTGCATGTGTTATGACAAAAATAAAGCTTTAAAAGAAGTCAAGATGTCTGTATGCTCATTTAGTGAATGTAATCTTGTGTGTCATGAAAGGGCAGAAAAATGAATCCGCTCATACCGCCAGGGAGACTCTAGATATCATTTCACCGAGCTGCAGAACCACATTAAGCGGGGCATTTACTCGCTGAGGGGAAAACAATTGAGGCTCGTACGCCGACACAAAGGCTGGCTCGGACGGCGAGACGTCTGAAACAAGCTTTGTTTTCCAGCGCAGAAAAATGCCTTGTGATACTCATTCTCTTTCTGTCTCCACAGACGCCCATTATGCCGCCGCGTAATAGGATTCACTCACGATGACAAAGTCGGGCTCTCTGATCCGGCCATTGTTAAAGTGTCATCATTCTTAATAATTGCCCGTGAAAGAAAATCGCAGGAGAAGTTTTCATCTGCCATTACACAATGTGTCACTACCCGGGCACGACGCCGGCCACGGGTTATTGGTGTCAGTTGGCGTAACGGAGAGAAGAAAGATTATCCGCTGCGTGTCATTACTTCCGTTTTCGCTCATTAAAGTGTGGATTAGGAGCCGTGCCTTTTTTGTCTTTTTATGAGTCTGCCTGTTGGAAAAATATACATACGGTGTGTTTGCCATAGGCTGTGCAGGATTGCCTCAGCAGGAATGCAATGAAAAGAGAGGAACCCTACAAATACAGCCAGACGTTCTCCATTAATCCCGGTGCAAAAGAGAAGCTTGTTAAAAAACTGAAAAAAAATGGCTCCAATTACAGAGTTCTCTCAGACTGTATGTTGTATCTTTGATTAAAAGATCAAATTTTTATCTCAACTTCGCTTGCCATGTCTTGTATTCCCACAAGCCATTTGTTAGACCACTGAGGAAGCAGTTTATAAAACTTTTAACAACTTTATGTCGCAGTATGTACAGCATGTGGTTCTGCCTATTTGAAAAGGCAAAATACATACTTGAAGCATTTCTTTTCACTTTTTGAGAGAGTTCCTCTGGAGCACAGCAGGCCCTCTATTTTATACGCCTCCTGTCTCCGGGAACATCTTGGCGCCATTACATGGGTTTAATGGCCATGATAGGGAATATGCCTTAAAAGTGAACACCACATCTGTGAGGAATTGAACATGTTAGAAAGAGACCACAACAGTCAGCAGCATGACGACAGAGACAAAGTGGCATCTACCCCCCTCCACTGGCATGGTATGACAAACACAGCTGTCTCTCTCTCAGCTATGGACACATGTCATCATTTACATTTGCCGTCGCCGAGTACTACACAGTCATCTGATACATTCTGCTTTACATTCGGCTTCCCCCCTTTTATAACCGAAGCATGCACAGGATAGTGAAACACAGTCCAGTGTCCCTTTTCCTTCTTTAACAATGAACTTATTTGAGATCAGTGAATCCATTCGCGCAGTTTCCTGTATGCTGCCTATACATCATGTCCAAATGGTCTGGTCAGCGAAGGTGGCGACCAAACCGCAGAGGTGGTTCCAGCGGGGAAGTAGCCATTGTTCTGCTGTTCTGCTTGATCAATGTGACTGCTCGCGCTCGGCCCCGCTCACCATTAAAGCCAACTGGCCCCCCATTTATCATCTTCATAAAGGCCGGAGCTGACAGGCACTTAAGCACATGTATCGCGCACAGTACATGCACACACTCATACATGGATTAAAGCATTTCTTGAAACTTTATTCAGATTCTTAGTTTCATCACTGTCGGTAAAAGACGGTCTGAAATTAAGATTAGTTTTGCTGAGAAATCAGAATCTTTGTTGTACTTACTAGGTCCAGAATTCTAATTACCAAAAAGTTAAATACAATACAAGATAAAGTACAATATCTGTGTGAGAGAGCTAGCTAGCTAAGAGCTAGCTAATGCTAGCAAGCAGCTAACACAACACTGAGTGCGCAGAAGATGTGACGACTCAGCAGGTGTTGAAATAACACATCGTGTCTTTGTGAAAATCAGAGCTAACATTAGCAAGGTCAGCTAACTGGCTTCCACTTTCTGAGTGCATCTGTGAATGGGAAGAGAAACAGAACTTCACTTTCAATGGTCACCCGATCTTAAAAACTGTATGTATAGAATCACAGGTCAAATGTGATGGTAAGGAAAGAAAAAATAACTTTTAAATTTCGTTGATCTGCCCCAAAATAAAGTTTTTGTTTCCAGAGGTCATCCTTCTACTACGAACGCGCACGGTTTCACGCCACCACCTTCTTTTACAGCTCAATCCAGAGTGCCGTGATGTGCTGCTGTCAGCTCGTCTCACCAGAACTAATTCAGGTTTAATGTCTACTGTTTGAATAACCTCACTTTCCTAGGTAATCCTGTGCCTTAGCGTGATATCCTCATGCCTATTGGACATCTGCAGCCACACTAAATTGGTTCGATCAGTTAGAACGGCTGTGACACTCCACTGCAACAGTTGCCCATTTGGGGTATATGTTTCCTGTGTTCGGGCTGTGATGAAGAAGATGATTGGCTTTTGGGGGGAAGGGGCGGGATATGTTACGCACAACCTTCCTCTCAGGGGTAACAGACTTTTTCAGTCAAAATGCTTTATTTAGTGGTTTGTCTCCTCTCTTACAATGTCTATGGCTAAAGCAGCCTTGTCAGCACAGCCACAATTACCCTCTTATCAAAAGCTTATGGAGGGAAAGCAAAATAAGAAATGTAGCCGTGTGAAACACCAACTAACTGAGCTAAGTACTGCACTGAAGACAGTCAGAATTAATGCCAAACGTCTTGGTGTTATAAACATGGATGTGTTGTGCGTAAGTGACGGCGGTCGCCAAATTAGTGACTATGAATTGAACAAAACAATTTGAATCAGCAAAGTGCTTCATAATTTCCAAGTCTGTGTCACACTGAAGAAGTTGACTGCACATCTGCTCACAACACCAGCCCTGAAATGACTACGGCAGTCCACCCATGACACAGTCACTGTGCCACAGGAAATGCCCACCAAGAGGGACGTTTCCGCAAATGTCCTAAAACATTTTTATCTTCTTTTGAAGAACAGAGACATCTGCATTAAAGCTGCAGTATCATTAGAGTTGAAACTTTGCTGTGACAAAAAGTGAGGCGAATCTAAATTTCAATTTGACATTAAATAAAGCCACAGTCCAAATGGACTTGATTTGCGTTTCATTGCTAATCTTTCAGTTCCACTTGGGAAAACACACCACAGAGTTTGTACAACATGTATGTGTTCACATGTCATAATGGGATTCTTTATGCTCTTGAAATTTAAACAAAAACCTCTTGGTGCATAACCGCAGTGGATCCCCAGACTCGCAGAAAATGAGAAACAAATGCTCTGAACAAAGTCCTGCCTAGTATGAAAGACAGGCTCATGTAGGCCCTCCACCGCAACAATGCAGCTTCCCTCTGAAGTCTGCATGACCATGTCTCCATTGATCTTGAATTGACTACAACTGTAAACGGAGCAACGGCACAGCTCTGCCAGGGTTTATAGTCCCCCGCCTACACCCCCGCGACTTCCCCTCCTCCGGGCCTCAGAGCCGAGAGCGTCCCGAAGCCTTGTTGTTGGCTCTGCTGTTCCCCAGCTGGCCACGAATCAGTCTGTAGATCCATGTGGCTTGTCAGAAGTTTTGTTTTGTTGTTGCTGTGGATGTTTATAGGAGGATGAGGTTGGGGAATTTTCAATTAGAGAGATATATTTCCTTGTGTCCAATCTTGCCCAATCTTCTCAAACTCTGAATGAGCCCGTCCAGCTGAGGCTCACATTGTGTGCTGAAACGTAAAGAAAAGGTAAGACTTCTCTGCGTTATACTGTCGCAAAGGGAAGGAGGTAGGATGAAGATAAATGATTCACTGCGATTCATTAAAGAGTCTCTGCTCTGGTCGTCTCAGAAAAAAGGAATAAGGCCCGTGTAGCTGGTTGATTATAAATGGCCTTGACCCGTTTTAAAGAAAGGAGGAGATACTCACAACTCCTGCGCTACTTCATCATCTACTTCATGCATCAATGACTTGGGTTGGAATTGAGCAGAGAGCCGGGCAAATATGATGGCCAACTGGAAAATGGAGTCATTTGAAGACCCTTGGGATCACCCCCCACCCCCCTCCAGTGGACCCACAGTGGTTCACGTACAAAGACAACAACAATTTATTGCAGGCAGTGGATATTCCTCCACTTTTTAGAGAACACAGAGTGCAACCCAATCACCGGAGTGACTGTATATTTCTGCAAACCATGAATAGGTTACATTTCTTAATTTCCATTGATAAATTGGTACATCTCATACTGTATGTAAAAGCTTTGAATTTATTTTACATTTCTATGCGTTTCAATTTCATGTTGTGACAGCGTTGCGGTCAAAGTCTCATTAGGTCTAATCCCAAAAACCATTTGGTTAGGGTTAGGAAAAGTTCATGTTTTAGCTTAAAATAATTGTTTTTTTTTCCTTTTATTTTTCATGGAAAAATGTCTGCAAATAGGTGTCTAAAAAAATGTCTCAACGTCCCTGTAAAAGTATTCAGTTTTGTTGCCCTGAAGACAACTGCAAAATCTAAAGATGTCTCGTTAAAAATCTGGTTTTGTTGCCATGAATTTGCCTTCAATAAGTCCCAGTTTCTTGTTAAATATATTACACGTTAGATTACCACTGAAGCGCTCCCAAACAGTGCTTACTGGCTGATCTGGACATAATATGATCCATCTTGGCTGGACTGGGCTGCAGCTAATTATTAACCAAGCAAAGGTATTTTAACATGTTTCAGAGTTACTGTTTTGTCTTTTTGCCCAACAAATCAAACTTGCTGCCTAGACCCAAATGATAGATAATCACTTCACTTAATCACAGTTAGCTTTCAGACTTAGTGAAGCAATGGTGGAGACAAACGCAGAGCAAAAATGTGTGTATATTGGATTATTTTTTACATATTAGGATGCCATAACTGCAAATGAATTCTAATATTGCTCTATGTGGATGTATAAACATTTAACATGCTCGCCACATTGCTTACAGGAGACAATTCTTTCTTTCTTTATTCCTGCACTTTGGCAGACATGGTTCCTATGCAATGAAAGTTTACAGCTTGAATCAAATGCTTTACCTCCAGAAAATGTGGTCTAGATAAACTGTCATAGTGGTGACCTATAGCTGTTTTCCTAGATCTCGAAATGATGACCAATACAACAATGAGACCAAAGTTGCTCTGGGACGAGCTGTAAACCGAAGTGTGCAGAATGCAGCCTGTCAGATGATGAATCCTCGAGCTGCTGGTGGAATGTGTTAGGTGTGAACTCTCCATAGGTAGTTTGACCTCTCGCCTTCCTGGAGGGAGGAGACTTAAGCTCATTATTATTACCTTCATTATTTCAAATGCTGGACCAGATGCCGGAGCGGGAGGGGGCCCAGCACGCCCAACGGGGACCTGAGGAACCTGATTGGTCGGAAAGAGAAGAGCGGTTTGGAGGCCAAAGGGTAGATTCTTCCGGAGATGAGACACCATCTGCTGACTGTCTCTCCCTGACTTTACATCATCTTGCTACATATAGGACTTTGAGGAGGGGATCATTTTGCTCATTTTGGATGATGACATTGCCTACACTTGTATTACATCATGTAGTCCCGCCAAACAAAATGTGACTATAACAGTCTCGGAAACTGACAGTGTTATTTTCCTTTTGTGAATAAATTGCTTTCAGTTAAACTGTTTCCCTCCTAATTCCAAGGTGAAGTCCAGCAGAGCAGCCTTCCTTTGAGAACTACTTTTTCGGACTGAGGTACCTTTATGACGGCTATTTTGTTGGTACAGCATATATTTAGCAGCTAACACACTCCTTTAGAAGCTAAGGCTAGAACAAAGCACACCTGCAGCAGTAAGCATAAACCTAACTGGCTGGCCAGTTATCATTTTTCAGATTGAGGTACGTTTATGAGGACTATTTTGTTGGTACATGATATATGCGGCAGCTAACGTGAACACAAAGCCCACCCACAGCAATGAGCATTAGCCTAACTGTCTGGCCAATTAGTCTTATTTGGACTCAGGTACTTTCATTAGAGTTATTTTGCTGGTACACACTATACGTAGCCGCTAAAGGAGTGTGTTAACGTCTACATATAGCATGTACCAGAAAATTAACTAACAGCAGTCATCGGCCTCACTGCAGGGCTGGTTAGCCTTTTTTGGACTGAGATTTGTGAGGTGAACGCAAAGCCAAAGAACAGAGCTGTGGCATCCGGAACAAACTCCATTCATGGCTAACAAACAAAGCACTGGTTATTTCCAACTGAGGTACATTTGCGATGGCTAGTTCTCTCGCTAAGAGAACTTGTGGAACATAGCAAATTAGCTGCTCACACACATATCCCGGCTGGACAACAAGAGCCACAGCACAGTCTGTCGGTTGGTATGTTTAGGGGGAGTGGCTTTGCAGTGAGGTCTGAAGAGAGGGGGTGATATATTTATTTTTGGTTGGATACTTTCAAAATTTAGCTTGCTCTTACAAGATTTTCCAACCTTACCAACTCCAGGTTTCAAAGATAAAAAGTATTTCGATGTTTTGTTTACATCTTGCCTCCACTGCCAAAAAAAGACAAGAAAGTCCGAACACCTACAATAATTGGCCTTACTGGCAAGCCAAAGCCTGATGTACCTCGTTCCTCCTCCTCTACTATGGAGCTCCGCCGTTGTCTGAAATCTATTGAAGCAGTGATCAGACACACACGCACACACACACACGCACACACTGTAGTTTATTTTGAGTCAATCCCACATACACTTTCTCTGCTGCCATACATACTCACTAGCGCTAGTAAATGGGTATTGATCCACAGCTGAAAAGAGGCATTTCATTGTTTTCGGAAATTACTCGCCTTTTCAAGAAAGTATCAATACGCTTGTAGTCATTTTATGTCCAGTTGAGATGAATGTGCTTAGGACCACAGACAGCTTAGGGCAGTCAGAGACTATTGAGAGGCGAACAGACACATCAATGGATTTGGTCCTTCCACATGTTGCCAGTAATCAGAATGAAAAATACATAAACTTTTGTTTGAAACATAAAAGAAAAATGAAATAACATTACATACAGCGTTTGAAGAAACAATGTTAGCCCTGAAAGTCTCAGCCGGGAGAAGGAAAATCAAATCTAATACAACAAAATAAACAAAACAAAAAGTCAAGAAAGGAGATATTTTAAACCTGTTAAACAGAAAAATACAAGTGTAAGCCGTCTGTCTTTTACCAAGTTCCTCTTTAACTTACTGTAAAACTCAACAAAACAGTCTTTGTTTGTCGGTCCACATCACCTCCTCTTTGTTCAAATATGAAACAGCAGAGAGTATACTGAGCAGCAGTTAGCGGTTATGCTATGACTTTTGAGTCTGTCTTCAAATTATTTTCATTTCCATCCATTTCCCGCCACCTTTGAAACCTTTTAAATGACAAAGTGTAGTTATATACACTCTACTTCCACTTGATCTAAAAAGTCGGGTGGAGCACGGCAACCTTGAGTTTGAATTATTTTATCACAGATCTGTAACTGCATAGTAAAGAACTGTAGGCTTGTTGTGCACAGCAAGCTAAAATGGAGAGAAAAGGCTGTGTTTTTAGATTCAGGTGGCAAAGGTGACTGTGTTACTGACCCGTCTCATGAATGCCCCCACATTCTGCATAGCTCTGCACATAAATTAGATGACAATGTTGTTTGCCTTCTCCTCCATCATAGCTCTGTGGTGGTCCCTGCACATACAGCTACAAATTTATCTTAGCACGCAGAAAGCTCATGAGCGGAGTGGAACCTGACACAGGGCGACCTTTGCACCAAGCCAGGTCGCAGTGAAGGCCACGCTCAAATGAGCGCACCCACCACTCGTCCGCAGATCGAACAGGGCACTTCCTTTGTTAAAGCAGCACAGATCAACATCATTAAGGCAGAACATGTGCACTTACGAGACACGATGCGGGCAGACTTTGAATTCAAATGAGAGAGATCATCCTCAAGGAGAAAAGCGGCGCCAGCTTTGATGAATAGATCCCGTTGTGATTTATGTCACCCTTGCACGTTTCATGTAAGCTCTTTTAAAGCCCTGCCTGTGTCATCGGGAGTATTGTGGCCGATTCCAACGGAAAACTTTCACTCGCGTTTCCTTCTCGCTCATATGAATGTTGATAAGAGTAATGGAAGGAATTTAGAATGGAGGAAACTGTTCCTCAAAAAAAAAAAAAAAAATCCTCTGCGCTATTTCCTTTGACAGGAAATTGTGTCTTTGATTTAAGCCACCACACTCATCTGGTCATCGCATGCGAGGTGTCGCTCCTTCCTACGATGGAGAGGAGGAAATTTGCTATTGCCGCTCCGGCTCAAACGCTCAAGTGTCCGAGAAGTGAAAAATAAGATTGCAAATTTGAATAAACCTGGGTTTAAGAAGTTTAGCTGATGATGGCAAATACAATAAGGGGAAAGTGGGACAGAGTGACAGATTAATTTGTCGTCCTTTTGTCTGCACTCGCATCCTGCTTCTGCTGGCACCAGGGGAGTGCCATTAATGAACACTATTGACCAGGCACAGTCTGGGAGGAAGATTCACACCTGCCAGACTACCAGGGAGTGTGTCCTTAGTGTGCGCGTGTCACCTACACTGATAATGTAAGAGGTCGTTTTCACATTGAGCGTCCCACATGGTCCCCGATCAGTCAAGCGGACGCGGGAGGCTGATGATATCACACTCGCGTGCAAATACGACATCATACATTCGGCTTATCGTTTCTCACAGTTGCATGTCTTATGATATTGACTGTGGTATTGGTATATGTGATTTATACCCTGCAAACAGAAGGTGGAAGCCTGATGATGTTGATGTGCTGTTTGTCACAGTTAGGGTCGACTGCATCATTACTGCAGCTGGGCCGCCTGGGTCTATTCAGCGTCAGGGTGGTGTCAGAGGCACCATTAATAATATTAACAAGGCCATCAGAACTAACATGATCTTGCTCAAGGGCAGGTTTGGACGCAGGGAGGAGAAATCTCAGCGCGACAAAGTAACTGCGGAGTAAATGTGTGAGAAGCTCTTCCTAGCAGAAGGAAGCTATGGCTGTTCGAGAGCGCGGCGCAGAGAGAGGTGGCAGGAAAGAAGGAAATCCACTGAACCCTTCTCTCCCAGTCACCCTGAAACCACAGCAGCACACACCTGTAGGCAATCACTTCATTAAGCGCTGATTGGATGCAGACTGCAATAAACGCAACCTCGCTGCCACACACACACACATGCAGAGCAAGTAGCCTCAGGGCAGTTGGACTACTGTTGCCTCGACGGGGCAGCATACAGGAAAAAATGGCTTGTGGAGTTCATTTGGGGTAAGTTGTTTTTTTTTTTGTTTTTTTTTACTGCTTTTCCGAGCATGTGTTGAGTAACTGCTGGCTGGCCCATTTCTTCTGACCTTGATGTTTTGTCTTCTGTGCAGGATCTTGCTGATTTGCTTAGCTCAAGCAGAACATGTACGCTGTTCGTGGTCTAAACAGGGTGAGCAGAGCACAAAGGCGTCAATGTCCCTCTGGCAACGTGATACACGAGCTGCGCATTAATGGCCTTGTTTTTTTTTCTATTGCAGCTCAAAGCTCTCAGAGACAAAACAGCAATGCATATGTTGGCTTTGCTCAGCAGCAGAGTGGACAAGGAAGACTTGCTAGCAACTATCCCCAGAATCAACTCAGACTGGCCTCAGCCCAGAGCAGGAGCTTCAACACAGAGCTAGCGGCTAGCAGCGGCAGGAGGTTTAGCCAGGTGTACTCCAGCGGTGGCGACACAAACTTTCATTCACAACCAACTCAAAGTGGCCACTCGTCAGTCAGGCTGGTTCAGAGCAGCTCGCTCTCAAAACCTAACTGGCGACCAGCAAAGTCGAATCGCGCAAATGCACAAACTTCACCAAAAAACTCTTTTGGACTTTCTACCGCTATTGCTAGTGGAAGTTCTGTGAGTAAGTATAAGAAACCGAATGACTTTGCTAATGTCAGCAAGAAAAGGACTTGGCCAGTTCAGCAGGGTACAGCACATGTTGGCAAGTATGTGTCCAGTAGTTCTACAGCTGTTCAGAGTCCTAGAAGCCTGTCTGCAGCACAGAAGGCTCCCAGCGCGGCTGCTGCTCCAGCCAGTTACTGGCCGAGAAGCTACGTTCCTGTCGAGTCTTCTAGCCGGTTCAGTGTGGGTGCTCCAGCGCTGCAGATGCAGACTTCAGCCACTGCCCGCGCCAGAAGAGTCTCTTCACATCGTGGCTCTAAAGCATCTAAACCTTCTCGCTTCTCACCCTCAAATGAGAGGAGCGTAAATAACCCCAGCCAGACTGAGGCTGGAAACCGATACAAAAGTAAACTCTTTCAGCCAACAGGAGGAAATGCCCAAGGAAGCCAGTCCCTTCCAGCGTCCCAGAAACAAAATGCGCTCAACGTTCAGCCACGCAGCTACACCTCCACTAAGCTCCCTGCCTCTGAGAGCAGCGGAACAGGAGCGTCTGGTCAGCGCTTCGCCCCAACCAGAACCTACGACATCCCTGACCGCTTCGGTGGCTTCGCTATCAGACGGCTGAAAGAACCTGCTGACCAGAAGGTGAGCGTCAGGGAGCCACAGCAGTCATATCCTACCTCGTGGCAGAGTGCATCTCTCAAACAGCAGCGGCAGGCCCACCCAGCTCCCCCACAGCAGGCCTACAAGCCACAGGTCCAGAGTATTCACCATGAGAGCAAGTGGAAGAGGGTCAGGCCATCTGGGAAACTAAGTGAGTATCTGTTTTCTTGGTGGTGTTCGCCTCAGCCTGGTCTCTAATATCTATCTCTATCTTCCAATAGGTGCAGCTGGTGTCACTGGATAAGAATTTGGTCTTTTTGAAATAAAGCATTTTTAAGATCTTGACTTCTGTCAATTTGTGTACACTCTGTGCTGAAGCATGTGTGCATATTGCTGTATATTTGGTGCCATCTAGTGTGCAAAAGATGTGGTGCAAAAGGTTTTGAGGTGCCCTCTTATGAGGCTTCAGTTTTTAAGCAACACAATGTAACTTGTGGAGAGGGGTCCCAGCTTTAAGGGCTTGCACACTGAAATTGTTTTGGGGAAAACAAATGCAGATTTGAACTTAAACATTACAAATACTGGGTAAGTGTTAGAATGTATAGCAGAGTGACTTAAACCATAAGAACTTGGATAATTTCTCCAAGGAAAATTTTATGGGGGCCATAAAACAGACTAAATGGACCCCATTTATCTGTCAGCAGGTGTTAATGGTAAACTCATTCCTCATTTGTTTGTTTTTTTTTAATAAAACTTCATTTTATTTGCATGTCCACAATAACTTTACCTCTTAGGTTTAACAAAATTTTAATTTGCAATACAAAAATTTACAAATTGAATAAAGACTGCCTCTTATTGGTCTTAGTACATTACTATAGATAACTGAGCAACAGACTTGTAAACACAAGTGTAAAACGTTTGTATTGTCAGGACCATGTTTGAACTGTTATCTGGGGTGGAGATGTGGCTGTGGAGTGATGGGCAGTTCCTTTGAAGGCGGGAGAATGAGGCTAGTTGCAGCCTCTGCCTGGAAGCTCCTTTGTTTCAGTGGCTTGTGGACACCAAGTAGTTTTACAGTCTTGTAGATCAGCCATGCATTAACAAGGCCTAGCATTATGGTTTACCAGAATAGGTAGAGGTAACAGCTCTGTGACCTCACGTGGTACTTGTACCTTGCAGGGCATGCTTCTAAGAGGTCTACCCCTCCCATGAATGCGTTGTACTACTTCACAATGGGGCTAACAGATCTGTTGTCCTACCACTTGACAATGGCCATGCGTTCTTCTTTCTCCACCCTGACATCAACAGATCCTCTGCCTCTTTTGGAAAGATTTTTCTCAGCTTCAAGCAGCCAAGCGATTGCTGCGGAGTGTTCCTACAAAGTAGATCTCAAGCTGAAGAAGCTTGAGCACCAGTGGTGCTGAAGAAAACAAGCTGTCTGCAAATATTAGTTTTATTTTGACGGGAGAGTTTCACACAGCTTGACCACAATGTCACCTTCCATGCCAAGTGAGTTCTCGTCATTTTCCCAGTAAGCACGATTTCCCAACTGTTGGCAAAGACCCATGTGCAGGTAAGAGGCCAATCAATATTTCCAGCTCCTTAACAGTGGTGTTAACGTTGCTGTGACGTGCAGATTTTTCTACACTGTACAAATTTGTTTGCTCCTTCAGTAACTTAAGCATTTCCGCTGTGATGAACCTCTTGAAACACTGTAGGGGAGTATGAAGATTGTCTGGGGGTGTGGCACTCTCTCCTTTGAATGAGCACTCAAGAAAATAGTTTTGTGCCCTGGGTGGTTGTATTTTGCTGTCCAGGGTTCATCTTTGGTTGAGGTACTTCATCTAAATCACTAGACTCACTTGACTCGTCATTCTCCATGTCTTCGTTGCTGGGAGTGTAATCTTCAAGGTCTTCATCTGAGCTACTTTCACTGTTGTCTCCCTGTATGACTGCCAATGCATCCTGAACACTGTATCGCTTCTTATCCATACTGCAGGTAAAATTAGATTGCAATTTTCATCATTAGTTTCAATTTTTATTATTTATTTTCATTAAATTTTCAAATAACATAAGGTAGAAAAAAAGTTGATTTGGGGTCTGTTTATTTTATTGACTGATGGGTAAAAATGGTTTCTTTATATATTTGATTAATTACTGGATTCATATAATGTGATTTTTGTTTACATTTGTGGAACAATATAAAATATATTAGCTAAATATCATTGAATAAGTTAACTGACCAGCTCATATTTTTTTTCTTATTGTGACATATATGTCACATTAGCTTTTCCATGACAGTTTTAAGGTTAAAAGCCGAGTGTGACAGTGTGTCACAACGATATTTACCTGACTTGTTTTATATCAACTTTATATCAAGTTTACAACAGGTTAAATGTAAGAAAGGACATCTTAAATGGTTTGAATCTTACCTTTGTCAACCAAAAGCAAGCTCTTTATATTTAGCTGGCTCTGCCCCTAGTGGTAACCTGGCACACACACATCACGTGAACTGTCACATGACCCACCAGGATGTTTAGTACGTGTCACTTCATGAGTTAAAGTCAAGGATAAAGCTGCTCATTGAATTTTCCAGAACATTTAAAGGACGTGTGACACCTGTGTCTCGGTGGGTTTCTCCTATGGGTTAAGCTGAAAATATTCCAGTTTTATTTGTATGCATTTACAGCTGTGGTATGAATCACTTACAGGACCAAATATTGCAGAAAATGTTTGGGATGCCTTATATGGTGGTACATGTAGCTTTTCTACTTATGCATTACTTACACCATTTTCTTCAAAAGGCCGAGATGAGTAGTGTCAAAAAGCTGCACTGATGGACATCTTCATATCACTTAGACCTGAATGTACCCTCACACACTTGGGCTGCATTGCGGTAGATGTAATTGTTAAAAGGATTTGTCCTTTCTCCGCATTTAAATGAGAAAATAGGATTTTCAGACCTCAGTGATAAATTCTGATTAAGTTTTCTATCAGCTGTGTATCAATTGTCAAAACTATTTACTAAACTTTGTAAATTTCCCATATGACTGAACATATGCACATATTTAAACAGTCACATGTCAACCTGTAGTCAAATGGGACGATTCTTTGCATTTATATTGGTTTACTCTTTTTTTTTTTTTTTTTTAATTAAAATCAGTTTTATTGAGATTGAATGTTGACATTGCATTACCTACAAACACACAGTACATATCGAACATGGAAGCTGCATAATGTGCTTCCATTCTTTACTACAAACCTCAGGCCTGTTCATCTAGGAGCTGCTCGGATCTCACCCATGTCAAAATGTCCTGAGTTCTGCAAAGTTACAGATTGCTCTGGCATCTGGTGGAGAAACTGTTTGGAGGTGTTACAGCCAGAACAAACACAACTGACACGTGCAAGCAACTCAGGTTGACCCGATGGAGAAGCTGAAACCTCATGAATCTTGTGCGTCTTGATTTCTGCAGCTTTTGACAGCCTCTTCAGTGTGTGAGGAGGCATGCAGTGACAGCTTCATCTGTCGCCGGTGAGTTAAGGATGCTGTCGTCTAACTGACGCTCCAGTTTGAGGTTTAAGGAAGCAGATTTGGTGCCGAAGAGTCTTACCCTGATGCTGACAACAAATAATAAATGTGATCCCAATAAATGAAGACAGTAGCTAATAAGATGGTGATGTGCTGCACAAAATGTTATCTTCATCTTCTCACAGTCTGATGTCACTAGGGTTTTGTGGTCTTAATAGAGCACTTAGCTGCCTGGTTGAATGAAGCACCACATGACTTCCATCTTGTCCTGTCCTCAGTCGTCCTTCTGATCCGCTCGTGAGGGACCGTTTCTTCGACGTTGTCATGGAAACTCTGGTCGTACTGTATGTTTCCTTACAGTAACGACACGTTACCACAGGAAGGCGCTGCAGGGGTGACTACAGAGTGGCTGTATGCTGGCAGGAGGACACTCAGCTCCTCATTTCACCTCTTGGTGGTGTTTGGGGTTGGACTATGACAGCTGTTGAGGGGGGGGTGAACGTGAAAATACAACAAGAGTGAATTACTCATCAGCCCCAGCCACCTGTACCTCTGTCAAGAAAAACCTGACGGCAACAACAGAAAAAGAGAGAGTTTTGTTATGTTGTTACTGATTCTGAGTGTTCCTTCGTCAGCACCAGCCACCTGAGTGGAAACATCCCACAGAGTGAGTCCGATGAAGAATCAGCGAATCACTAACGACAGAACGTTCATGGATCACAGAACGTGATGTTATGAACGATTTCCATCCCTGTGTCTGCTCGAGTCATCTTCACCTCAGTAAATAAAAAGAAATCAAAGGGTGATTAATCCAAGTGATGCTGAACAAGCAGGTACATCAAACAGTGTGTCAGCTTGCATACTTGACTGCCAGTGATTTTAAGTAACACACTAACCGTAGGTCGTTTTCTTTGCGAGTCACAGTGTTGTACTTAACTTTCAACCACAGGATGTGAATGGCAGTGGTTCAGCTGGTAGAGCAGGTCCTCCTCATTTCAGGGTTATTGTTGCTCTTGTGTACCCATGAAGCTTCAGTGAGGCTCAGGCCAGTGTGGCTCCCGTCAGAGCCAGCTGAGGTTTTACAGTCAAATTAGCTCAGCTGGCTCCAGTCGACAGAAAAAAAAAAAGCAGCCGTAAGGACGAAATCAGGCGGGATGAGGAGGAAATCCTGTATTTATTATAATATTCTCACAGCACAGGTCGAACAGGGGAAGAGATTTTTTGTTCACACACATCTCGCTTTCTTTTGTTGTTCTTTCTCCCCTCCTTCCCTCTCTTTGTCGGTTCCTGACCGGCTCATATGAGATTAAAAACTCGCCTGACTGAGGGGCGAAGCTGGTCTTCACAAGGCCACAAGTTAGTTTTACATGCAGTATGAGTACCGCATTTCTTTTTTACCCTCACTAATATAACCTGAATCATAAAAAAAAAACTAAACTGTGTTTCCAAGATGATGTCACTGTTGCCGACACACCAGCTGTTTGCACTGAGCCGGGGTCATATCTGATGTAGCCAACCGGTTTTGATGTGCGCAAAACTGCACGCGTAATTACGCGTTGGTGAACTTTGGGGACCTCGACCAGGCCACGCGTGACAAACGACTGAGATCTCCAGAATCACCACACAAACGTCTGAGCTTCTGTGAACTCTGTAGCTGCTGATTATCATGCAGGAGCCGGTGGCATCCTGGACTCACGCCATTTCTTTGTTTTCAGACAGGACAATGAAACCATTTGAGTGATGAGGAAAGAAAAGTCTTAAAAGATAAAGTGATGATTAAACAACAGGTGTAGTTCTTTGTCCATGAGCACTCAGACACAGTGTGGTTCAGTTGAGCTTCCTCCTTCGCTCAAGCTCATAGCAACTCGGTTCCTGTTCCTCTAAAGGGACATGGGAAAATTAGTTCACAAATGTGATGAACTTTGAATTCAAAAAAGGTCCCTACAGCAGCTCTGAATACATGTTAAAACCTGTAAACCTCGTCTTGATTGGCCTGCATGTCCCGACGCCTGCTCCTAATGATTCCATCGTCTCCATGGTTACAAAACGTATCGATTTAATGCATTTCATTAAAAATGGCCCAGTTGCCATCAATCAATCAATCAATCAATCAATCAGACTTTACTCACAGAACACTTTTCATACATTGTAATGTAGCACAAAGTGCTTTACAGAGTTAAAACAACAAACCCCCCCACACACACACATTCACCCACACACACTCACATTCACCCACACACACTCACATTCACCCACACACACTCACATTCACCCACACACACTCACATTCACCCACACACACACACGTATCCAGCGATTTAAAAATAAATAAAAGAGTGAGTAATGATAAATAAATAACTGGTAATAAATTAAACAGGGCACTAACAACAGGTGGTGCAGAACTGAGGAAACGCTGTCATCGATGTATTTCACTGAGGAGACACTAGAGGCAGTAAGATAAAGATAAAATAATAAAACTCTAAAACTAAGAACGATAAAACACCAAAGGAGGTTAGGAGTCTAAAACTGCGGTTTAATTGATAAATTAAATAAGAAAATCATAAACAAAGTAAAACAAGATAAAACGAAATAATTGAAATAAATAAATGAATAGTAAGTGAATAGATAAATAGAATAAAGCCAGGTTTAAGCAGAATAAAAACCAATGAATAAATAGAATTCAGCTAAAAGCCAGCCTAAAAAGGAAGGTCTTAAGGTTCCTCTTAAAAGGAACTTAAAAACATTCTCCAGTGCCCTCAGTTCACAAACGTGGACCGTGGAACTGAAAGGCAGCCTCACCGTGAGTTTTTGTTCTCACTTTTGGAATAGTTAAAAGTCCGTGACCAGGGGATCTGAGGGTTCATACAATAAAAGCAAATCTGATAAATAGGTGGGGCCAAGGCCATTACGAGCTTTAAAAGCTAATAAAAGGAACTTAAAATCAATCCTAAAGCAGACAGGTAGCCAGTGCAGAGACGTTAGAATCAGTATGATGCGTGCGTCCTTTCTGGTCTTAGTCAACACCCCTGCTGCAGAGTTTTGAAGTAGTTGTAATTGAGCTATGTTCTTTTGTAGGAGACCAGAAAACAGAGCGTTGCAACATACATTCAAACCGACTCATAACAGGTACACACTGAGAAATCTGCAATTATCATCAAATCTGTGTTTTTCAAACAGGCCATTAAGTACCATACCATTTCTTCAGTTTCAAATTAAAAATGTATTGTTAACTTTTGTACTGAGGAAACTCGCAAAGTTGTTAGACAGGTAGACAAGTAGAAAAAGAGGAGAAAGAGTTGCGTTACCTCACCCTCCAGTCAGCGGTTGTTCTTCTTCTCTTATTAAGGCAGTCGTTCAGCTCTCCAACAGGTTTTCCAGATTCTTTCAGCCTTCCAGATGTTGTCAACTCCAAGTGCACAACTTCCTTCTGTCACTAAAAAAAATCATACAGACACAATCATGCCCAGGTGATAGCCCCTCCACACTGGATTTGAGATGAGACGATCACCTGTCACAGGGGCTCCTGTAGCTCCTGATCATACACACCATGGCTGCTGAGGTCCACATCATCTGGAGTCACAATTACAAGTTCAAACTTCAATTCATCTATTATAAGTATTCACTGAAATGAGAACATTACCTGTTCTTATATTAGCATTTTCTTTTATCAAACTGGGCCCCAGATGCAAACACCTACACTTGACTTCTTGACCTAGAAGGCTTTAAATGTTTAAAATATACCGAAACCAATAAATAAATAAATAAATAAAAAATCGTCGAGCACAGAGCTGGACAACGTTATCCCACAAGATGTTTCCAGCGGTAATGTCTGCTTTTGCACGAAGAGACTGTTAACACAAAGCCTGTGTTTAAACCGCTGGCCTGAGGTTTGAAATATGTCCAGGATCCAGTGTTTTCCAAGCTGGGAGGATACCAGGGACTAAAGTCAGGAGGAAATCTGAGCTTCTGCTGCTGCAAGCCTGATTCCATGAAGCTGTGACGTCATCTCCATGGTGCTCTGATTGCAGCTGCACCTTAAGGCACCTTGTTGAGCATCACCTCCCATCACATGGCACCCAGAAGCTTACAGATAATCACTGTACTTTGCAGTTCTCACCAGATGAGGGCAGCATATCTTCAGAGTAGAATGAAGAGCCAGCGAGATGACACACATACATAAAGTATATTGGCTACCAATCAAAGACCATATAGACAAAAAAAACATCAAATCACAATATAATACATAAACTACACTCAGATGCTGAGTTGACAAACACGCAAAAACCTCTAAAGTCACAACTCGGATCTAACAGTGTGCTTATTCAATATGGTGCAATTATGGACGTTTGCGGCTTTAAACACAATGTCCTGTGATTCAAGACTCACCGCAGAGTCCGTCCAGCCAAACCTCAGCGATCACCCACTGTGACTTAACGCTGTCATCAATATCCGAGCACATGGATATCGACAGCGCTCCAGCGAACCATCCTCTGACACACAATGCCGTCTGTATGTCGGAGAGTGGAGGGATGCCAGGAGGGCCCTCTGTAAGATTCCTCAGGTGCTTTGTCGATGCAATTATAACGGATCAACGGCGTCTTTAGATACGCGGAACGCTTTTTTTTTTTTTTTTTGGCAGCATGTGTTCAGCGCTGGCTGCCGTGATTGTTTGTCGTGGCTCTTGCAGAATATCCATGACAGATGTCTTCGCCCCCCCCAGCTTCAGGTGCCAGCATGAATGAAACGTAAAGCGCAAGATCTCGTGGTTGTTTCAGTGGCACCTGTTGCTGAGACGTCTCCACTTAGTATGGATGTGGAGCACTGGGCAGATGTGGCAGGTAGGCTCCTCTGATTGTTCTCGCATGCGGCCGCAGATGGACCGGAGGGTCTCTCGCAGCGTGCCAGCAGTGTCGATTAAGAGTATTCATAGGCAGGCGCACAGATGTGTCTTTGTTTTTGTCGTATTCTTCTCTCTCTGTGCCGAGCAGCAGTTCACCACTGAATCAAGCTGTCAAAGAATAAAATCAGCACTTTATGCTTTCTACTTTTTGTTTTTGTTTTTTTTGGTCCACTCCTACACTCCAACAAATGTTCCCTGTTTAACAATATCCAGCTAAAACTCACAATGCACAAAGCTTCATACCCTTGTGTCTTTTCAGAAGAATGATTCTTCAGCTTACATCTGATATGCACAACAGTTGGGTGCACATATAGTTGTCGCAATCTAATGATCTTCCCCATATATATATATATCTATATATATATATATATATATATATATATATATATATATATATATATATATATATATTCCAAATAAAGTATATTTTCGCCAAAAGTGACCTGCAACACTGTGCTGTTACCAACAGATGTCCTCTACAGAGCACAATGGGGCAGACAGTGGAAACACCACTGTTAAAGAGGACCGGTGTGTGACCTCAAAATCAATATATGGTTGAGGCATGAGGTGAGTAGCTAATGATCTTTTATATTATCATTATTTAGTGTTTAGCTCTTCAAGCAGCATTTTTTTATATGAAAGGTCAGCTTTAAAAATGTATATGTTAATATTTAGGGATGGACCAATTCTTGGTCTGGCTGGTTATCAGGACAGATATTCAGCATTATTTGTTTGATTGCTGATAAAATAAATGAATTTGAAAATGCACTGCTTTGGCCCTGATACAGCATCCTCTCTCTGTCTCGTTCAATGTCCCGCCCACAACACTGTCTGATTGGTTACACGTCAGTAAGGAAACAGCATATATACCCTGCATGATCTGAATCAAAGTAACTAGTCACGAAAGTTATCAAATAAACATATTGGAGTGGTCAGATAGGAAAGTGAAAACATGGAAATACTAAAAGTTCCTCAAAATTGTCCTCAAGTGCAGTAAACTGTAGTTACATGTAATCGCTGGTTGTTTAATATTTTGACCCTATGATTATTATTATTTTTTTAATACAAATGAATATTGGTTCAAACATCCGCGATTGCTCTCCTTGATTACTTATAAGGTGTAAAATGAAAACTGTATCTGTTGACATCTAGTTCATGAACAGACTGACAACCTTGGCAGTGCACACAGGTTTATTTCTGCAGATTCATGTGCCTCAGTGTATTTTACAAAGTCAATGTTGTCTAAAGGAAGTGAGCACTTCACTTTGGATTACTGTTCTTTCATGTCTCTATTGTGTAAGAGATCTTGATCTCAATGAGACTTCCTGAACAAATAAAGCTTAACGAAGGAAAAACCACTTCAAGAGGCGGCAGCAGCCTTTGAAAATGTAGTTGTTGCCACATTTAGCTCATGCTGACTGTGTTCTGTTTTTACGGATGCTATTTTGTCTTGCCTTCGAGGACTAGAATGGAACATAATATTTTAAAACTTTATAATGTTGTCTTTTGGGCTAAAATAAAAATGGAAGTTTTTGCTCTTTTAACTTTGTCTCTCCTAAATTAACATTAGATCACTGTAAGCATGTCAGACTTGTTTTGTTTTTCTGGCCGCTTCAGTAATGCTGGGTTTATTTAAAGTCGCACAATTTAAAATGCAACTTCCCAACATTCAGAGTTACAGGTTATCTGTATGCATCACGCAGAGAGCCTGTTCACAATCCCCCACCTAATGTAAATAAATATGTAAATATCAGCATGTGTGATCTGGGGACAAGGGCAGCCGTGCAACATCTGGGTGAGATGTGAATCAACGCATGGATGGAAAACATGGCTGCGCATTTGATAAGCAGCGTACTCCACAGAGCTGGCTGTGCCTTGTGTCTCTGCATCCATGAGTAAATATCAAAAGCATCAGCAGAACGCACTGTATACTGCTTTAGACTTAATGAACTGTCTCTGTGCAGGTGAGGTGTGAGCCCGCTTAAAAAAAAAAAAAAAAATCCGGACTTTATTAACTGCTGCCTCAACTATCTGTGAGGTGAATAATAAATAAATCCACAGCAAACGTCTTACGAAGATTTAATGTACATTTATTCTTAACACGTGGAACATATAGTATAAAGATTTCATACTGAATAAATGATATTCATTAAGCCAAAAAAAGGAAAAAAGAGGAATTTACATCAAGTTTTTAGCTACATCATCTGAAATACAAATATGCAGAATCCGCATCACTGGAAAAAAAAAAAAATAAACAAAATAAACAAAATTAAAATGGTTTCTTCATCAAGGTCTAGTTTGTCATTTATGAAGGAGCTCAAATGGAACCGCAGACATGATTTTTGTTATACTCTCTACACCCAGACCGGAGACAAACTGAAACTTGAAGTTGTGTTTGTTGGGGGAGGGGGGAGGGGAGGGGTGGTGGCATTGGACAGCAGCTAAACACCCCCTGGAGCGCGATACGAGCAGGGTGAGGCGCCTAAGTAACGGAGAGTGTGGGCGTCAAGTAATCACATGGCGTACTTGATGCAGGGAAACTTGTAATCGTCAAAGATTAAAAATGGTGAAGAGCAACAGAAGTTGAGAAAGAGAGAGAAGTGTAATGTACAACATCATATATACACTGCAGCTTGGACTGCATCTAGAGTTGAGGACCAGTCCTAAAGAGGTGACTTTTTAATATAAGGGTCAAGTCATACAATCAAGGGACAAAGAGAAGAGGTCGGGGTGTTGTAGGTTCACCATACTTTGGGGGGAAAGCCGTTTTCTCTCTCGACATTAACTAAAACTGTTTTTAAAAACTACAGTTTGCTGCCAAGCCAGCGTATCTCAGTGTGAAACAGTATTATTACAGTATGTTTACAGTTTTTAAGGTGTACAGTACAGAAAAAAGTCCTACAATCTACTGCACAGGCCTCCCATGACAGATGTCTGTTCACAGCCAATAATGTGGTTCCTGTGGGGCTGAGTATATAGCATCCAAAGTTACAGCAATTATACCACACCACAGTCCGTGAGTCTATGAAGCCTCCAAACATGAACCATAATATTGTTTAGTCCGTGCCCTCTTCCCCCTGCCGACCCCCGAGGGAGAAAGCGAGCACACGTATCCCCCAAACTCACTGTAAACGAGACAGCAACTTTGGTTACAGTTTCTTCTTTTTTCTGGAGATTTTTTTTTCTTTTCATTAAAAAACAAGTCCTTTCTGCAGGGCAGCGCACTCTGTCCTTAGCCTGGGTCCCAATCTGCTCTTGTTTGTCAGTATCTTTCCATTTCAGACGTTTAAAATCCACAGCTACTTCATGATATTCCTTCCTTTAGTGAGAAGCAGGGGTAGAAAGACAGTGGAATCCGAGGTGATTTTGCATAAATTAAAAAAAAAAGGACAGTCAGTTTTGCTCTTTTCACTCACACGCAACAGACACACACACATACAAAAAAAGGGGGGGGTGGGGTGACTGGGAACGGAAAGAGGCAGAGCTGAAACCTCCCCACGGCTGTCATGACTGGCCAATCAGAAACAGTACGTCACAGATCACTTGGGACACCAGAGAGTTCATAAGTGGAGACACTGAGATGTCCAGTAGCCGCGACTCGTACAAAGTGAACTCCGAGTGGTTTTCCTCCACCTTGGCCAGGGCATGCAGGGCCCGGGCTGCCCGCCGCATCATGTCCACACTGGTGGGCTCAAACTGAGGTGCGCCCTGCATTTGAAGCAGAGAGCTCTGGCTCTGCTGGTACTGTGTGGCAGCTAGGCTGTCCTCCAGGAAGCCCAGCAGGTTACCCACGCTGCCTTTCTGTACAGCGATAGCCCGCGCTGCTAGGCTGTCACCCTGGGCCAAGTTAGCCAACAGGACGACCGCCATTTCCCGGCAAACGGCCACCTTGCGTTCACCAACCAGACGCACCAGTGAGCCGTACAGCTTCTCCAAGCGGCTGAACGGCGGCGTTGCCAGAATGAGGTCGACGTTGTTGTCCTGGATGCTGAGCTTGCTGAGGGTCTCGAGGACCAGTCTCTGGGGGGAAAGTGAGCCGTGGGGCCCCAGCGTGGGGAAGGGGTCCAGAGCCTCTGCTGAGGGGCAGACGGCCCAGTGGAGCAGGCCATCCAGCAGCGGCAGGCATATACTCTCTGGGTAGATAGAAAGGTCCAGCTGGCCTGAGATGTTCGCCAGAGTGACCAGGCAGTTCTCCCTTAACACCTCGAGGCAATCCCACCACCACTCATCTCTCTCGCAACTCACGCCTTCATCCTCCTCTTCCTCCTTCTCGTAGGTGACGGGCGCCTGTTTGCGCTCAGGGTGCCTGTGGTGAAGCAACACGAGGCGGCCCAACAGCAGCAGGAGCCCTGGGTGTTTTGACATCTCCTGGTCGTTTCCGGGAACGAAGGAGAGGCTTCGCACAATGTTGGACACGCAGATGCAGCGCCGAGCTAACGAGTCCTGCCAGTATGACAGGGTGCTAAGTGGCGTTTCATCCTTGCTGTGAGGCTCGTCCTCCAGGATCTTGATGTTGCGTCGGCTCTGGAGGTCAGGGTTGATGCTGAACAAGTACTTGCCGTTCTCTTTCTGCTCTTCAGCACCTCCACGAACCGCTTCCTCCGTGACCGAGCCTGGGCGGGCAGATAGTACATCATCAATGGTGGCAGTGACCGGAGCACCAATGGGAAGAGGAGGAGGCGTCTTCTCCGCTGGAGACTTCTGAGGTTCAGAAGACTGGGGCTGCTGCTGCCGAGGCTTGTTCTCCCCGTTGGACTTGGCTTTCTCCGAGTTTTCCATCACAGTCTCAGTCACCTGAACTTTCTTGCCGCTCTCAGTGGCTGTTGCTGTGCGTTTCCGTTGCTTCAGAAGGTCCATTCGGCTCTCAAAGTGGGTCTGGATATGTTCGGTAGTGTCACCACCACCAATGCTCCAGTGTATCAGGCCGCTGTCAAAGCTTTGCCGCTGCCCAAGCTTGGACGAGTGGTTCACCAGGAAGGGGTTCTTCTTCCTCACCACCTTGATGGGGAGTTTATCAAACTTGCTAGCCTGCTTGGGCTTCTCCATGTGGAGGTTGGGGTCCTGGGAGGACCCTGAGGTAGAGGTATTGGGTTCCTTGATAGAAGACTCCCTTTCCTTCTCCTCTTCCTCATCCTCTGAAGACTTGTGTTTCTGTGAGCTCTCCTCCTCCTGTTTCACCTGGACCAGCGAGGAGGTGTCAGGATTGGCCTTTGTTTCCTCCACTTCCTCATCCTCTTCGTCGTCTTCGTCCAAGTCCATGTCCTCGCCTTCAGGCATGGGCATGTCATCATCAGAGTCCTCTGCAGCGTTAGGGTCTATGAGGGTGCGCTGGCCGGGGTCTCCTACTTCATACTCCTTTAAGATGCCAAAGATCTCAATGAGGCAGCGTCGGAAGTACTCCACAACCAGCTCCAAGAATCCAGGCAGCTAAGGAAGAGAAGAAGAGGGAAGTCACCAAAACTCTCCAATAAACAACAACTTAATACACTTGTGACAAGGTATGTCTGATTGTGTTAATGTAAGTTGATCAGATGTGGCTTACCTGGCACAAGTTGAAAGTAGAAATGCTATTGTCGTCATACAGTAAAATGTTGATGGTGTCCAAGGCCCAGGTGCTTTCAGCTAGTAAGCCTGACTTTAGTGACATCATCACTCTCCAAGCCTCAGGAGTGCCTGAAAAGACAACAGACAGAATATGAGAAATATGAGAAATCCTTATAGGATCAGTTATTACCACTGTGAATGACGGATGGACTAATACCTGATGGTATTAATCCATCTGTACCATCAGGATTGGTATAAATTTAACTCCTTATTACTTATGACACCAATTCCATACAAAACAGCTTTTTCTGTTACACAATTCAGTTGCCCACAGCACAGCCAGGGGTATCAAATGGCAAATTCAGGTCAGGCAGGCGGGTGGTCATTAAGTAGATATTTGGGGGTGATTAGTACTGTGGCCATTCATGTAGAGAAAAGGTCAAACAGAGCACTTTAGACTCTAGTCTATGACCATTCTCAACAAGCAGTTTTTGCTTCAGCAACTCTGTCTTAAATATCTTCTCATACAGCCTTTTATTTCAGTCTTAACTGCACTTTGTTCCTTGAATATGCATGTCTTTTGAAAATACAGAGCAAAGAATTAAATAAAAGTTCTGTACCAATGTCCTTCATGGTGAGTCGCCTGCGGGGCTTCAGGTGGGGTTGGGAGGCCTCCACAGAGCCAGGAGGGAAGGCCACATCTCGCCTGATCATGGGTTGCTGCACAGGGGCCTGGCCAATATGTGACGCGGGTACCGGTGGTCCAGCTTTCTGCACCTTAATGCCCGGATGCATGTAGGGTGACTTGCTGGGAGACGTCCTGCTTTCCATGGGCCGTGGCATGGGTGCTGGGCTTGACACCTGAGGAATGTGGTTCTGGGAAGTCTGGTAGGTGGATGGCAGGGGTCTGGTCATGGGAGGTCCGGAACCACCGGGGCCAAATGGCGGCTGCCGCTGGTTGACGTGGCTAGGCCACTGCCCCTCATGGTTCATGCGCTGGTCTGACGGCATCATCTCCTCCGAGCGGTTCATGCCATGGTAGCTGGGGCCCTGGCCGGGTACAGGAGGCCCCTGTCGGTTGGGATAGTTGGGGTAGCCCATCTCATTGCGACCCTGCCACATTGGGCCCTGGGGGCCGTCAGGACCTGAAGGCATGGGGGTTGCCATCATCTGGGGAGGCATTGGGGACTGGGAGTTGGGGCCTGCAGGTGTCGGTCCTCGGTCCCGGCCGAAAGGAAAAGGGAACTGGTTCTGTGGGCCTGGTGGTCTGCGTTCTCCTCCAGGGTATGCATTATACTGATTATACATGTCCTGTTGGCCCTGGGGCCCAGAGGACTGGGGTCCTGGCTGCTGTTGACCACTGTAGGGTACATTATACATTTCTCCCTCATGGCGCTTGGCTGGTGGTCCATACCCTCCATCTACAGGACGCTTGTAGTTCTGTCAGAAGATAAGTTTCAGCATCATACTCGACTAGTGGTATCACCATACAATAAATTGAGGAAGAACCAATGATTGCATCTGTTCAACAGATCCCAGCATAAATAGGAATGTTTACTGTTAATAAATATATGCTAAAAATCTATATTTAATCATGGGAACATTAAAAAGAAAGAAATCAATTTGCAGTATGAGCAGGGCAAACACCGAACAAAATGTTCTTACCGGTTGCTGCTGTGGATACATTCCTGGCTGTTGATTTGGGTATGGGCCACCAGGGGGAGCTCCTTGGCCAGGGAACTGATTGGTATAGGAGTCATGCCTGGAAATAATAACAAAAGTTCACACCACTACGTTTCACATTTCTTCTTTACAGTAAATACACAAACAGTTGTAGTAGGAAACTCCAACGCTGAAAATCCTATTGTTTTCTAAAATTATCACACTGGCCTTAAAAACAACATCTCGCTTTCTCCCTTTATACAGGCCAATTTTTGCCGTGAATGGTACTGACCGTTGCTGTGGTGGAGGGCGGCTGGGCGAGTACATCCCTGTGTCGGCTCCAGAAGGCATCATGTTTGGCTGAGGAGCTCCTGGTCCCATGGTGCCATCAGGTCCCATGCCTGGCTCCTGTCTGTAAACCCAACAAACAAATCAGTTTGATTTGACTTAAATGGATATTGATGTGAACTGTGAATTGGACTAGTACAGGCCTGTTCTGCATCAGTTTTTAATAGGCAAGATGTACAGATATTTACAATTATACAAGTTGAACTGCATGCTGACCACTAGGAGATTAACGCAGTATGTTTACCTTCGGTCATATCCGTAAGGGTACTGTTGCCTCTGGCCCATCTGCATGTTGGCCATAGGGCCTGGAGGGCCTCTGTTATACTGTTCTCCCATTCCACTGTTGGGGCCTGGTTGCATGAACTGCTCTCCAGCTTCAAACAAAAAAACACAGGTCGTTGTTGGTTATAGCTCTAATAGAACTCCTACAGCATCGTATTGGCTGGTTTGGCTGTTGCTCACCTTTCCTCATACCACCAAAGGGGTCCTTGTTTGACTCATAGGGACCCATTCGGCCCATCATCTCTGGGCCACCCATGCCGGGTTGGTAGCCTTGTGAGTTAGGAGTCATGGCGTTCCTTCTGGAAAACGCTGGATCTCCACCATCAGCAAAGGGGTCCTGCAGATTAACGCTACTCCTATAGGACAACAAGAGGCTTCTTAGTGATAGAGAAAACTATTTGGATGACAGATATTATTTTCAATACATTACATTTTAAGTTTCCAATATTTTCACAACAATGGTAAATGGTTGATAACTCTTCTGATGTCCAAAACAGTATATTGTGTGCAATGATTGCACCTACTTTATGTTATTCTGCAGTTTTCAGGGGCATTCATACTACTGTTTGGGGCTGCAAGTAACAATTGTTTTCATTGTTGATTAAGCTGTCGATTGTTTTTTCGATTTATCACTTAGTTGTTTGGTTTATAAAATGTCAGGAAATACAAAAAGAAATGTCAATCAGTTCCCAGGATGTTTTGTCCAAAACCCAGACATTCAGTTTAGAGAGTAAGTGAAGAAACCAGAAAATATTCACATAAACACTATAATTTTGATGGTTTTTGACCAAAAATATTACTTGATTCATTTATTTGTTAATCTAATCAATCAATTGTTGCACATCTAGAACTATTCTGTACATTATATATAGTTAGTAGTTAGTAGTGGTGTCATTTTCTAAACCCCAATACAATGTTTCAACAATTGTCTTTTCTACTTGCATCATAACAATACTCGTCTTTCACACTCAGTTACAAGCTGGTTGGCTGTGCTTTTATCTTAACATCATCTACCATAACATAATTTAAATATGTTTTCCTGTTTGTTGTATTTCAGTTCCATTTCCTGATCCAATTTCTCAACAGGGATCAGTTTCATTTCACCATCATGACTCCTGATATTGTTAACATCACAGAAACATGATATTGTGGCTTCTAACTTGTACCTGACACCGGGCATTGGAGGCATTTGTGTGTGTGGGGTGGAGGCTGGGGTGGGGGGCTTCAGGTCTCCCCCCTCTGCCATCGAACTACTGGTGGACTGAGGCGTCTGGGGTCCTTGCAGGGATCCAGAACCAGCTGCAAAACAAAGATACACACACTGAGAACTGAGAAACAACAGCAAAGTCCTCGGGTTTGTAAAATGCATTTTTATTTTATTCTAGAGAATTCAAAGCACATCCCCTCCTCATCCCTTGACTTCAGGAATAAAGGCGAGAGTCGATAGCTGATAGTGAAGCGGGGTAGTCTTGTGGATAGGCTGAGCACTGCTGGGGGCTTTTAGGAACACATGCTGCTTTTGGCAATCCTAAATCCCATTAAGAAATTCCTGAGCGCTGCACAGAGGAACACAGTTTGTGTCAAGCTGACTGGCTTTTGAGTGCGCAGCCAGCGAAAATGTTGAATCTTCCAGCTCATCACAGCATGCCAGCATGCCAACACCCCCCCCCCCCCCCCACATCACCCTCTTCCTCAACTACCGCCGGCTCTCGGAGTCACCAGGAAACAATGATCTAAACCCTGACTCTTGAGAGATTACTGCCTGACCTGTACAGACAGCATGATGTGTGTGCGTGTGTGTGCATGACAGTGAGAGAGTGATTGTTTGTGTTGTGTGTGTGTGAATGTGTGACATAGTAGCGCTCATCCTTAACTTCAGCTCAGGACTTCTTACTATTAGCACGCCAGTCTGATGACTCACAGGTTCCCATTCATTAAAACTGGAGCACACAGACACACACACGCACGCACACACACACACACACACAACACCAGGGTCATTGGCAGGTCACATTTATTCACATTTTCTCACATCATCCTCTCGCCTCTCTTACTCTCACACACATACACACACATTAACCGACTCCCCCACCCCCTCCTCCTCCCCCTCCCGCCTCCTCCCTCTGGGCAGGGATTTCCCTCTACTAAAGATGAAGGGAGGAAAGGGGAGGGGGAGGGGGAGGATCTCGTGAGGACAGAAAAAAAAATAGCATGGCAGAAACAGTCAGAGAGAGAGAGAGAGAGAGAGAGAGAGAGAGAGAGAGAGAAAGAGAGAGAGAAGTGCGTGATTTTTACACACACACACATTCAAGCCTCTTCCCCCCATTCATCATTTCTGGCTCAGCACTAATCTCCAGGGAGTGTTGCCTTGCCTCTGTAGCCCTGGGCCAGGCAGCGAGGACACGCCACTGACGGGGCATCGCTATCGCCAAATCACCTCCCGCCCCGCACCCCCACCCTCCCCCTCTTCCCATCTCTTCCTTCGTACTAACTAGAGGGCTGATGCCAGCTGACAAGCACCCTGATGTCTCCTGTAACAACACCCCGGCGCTGACTCAGTGCCCCGTGTCTGACAGCCTGGGTCTCGGCCAGACTGAAGCAACACGTGGTCGCTCCTGGTGTGGTTGGCTCCTGGCAGCTAAAGCCCTCCAAAACAAACAGCTTCTAGGCGACACATCGTCCTGAGACCACCCCACTGCATCCCCCTTAACCTCTGACTGACTGCCAGTTTACACAGTGACTTTTCCCCCCAACATTCAGAGTTCATTGAAAGGTTTGGCATTCCATTGGCATCACTGTTCGCGCACAAACCCAATGGGAGGGAAGTGTGAAAGGACAAGTCTTTTGTCATGTCCTGTGCAAATGCCAGGGAGTAGTCCCCCATGAGATGTCTTCGTGGAACTGTCCAGAGGATGCACTGCACTTCTGTGACTTATAGCTACACTGTCGCCATTTACAACTCCTACAATATATGCCAAAATAGCAGTGATTTATGGGGGATGGCAGCCTCGTACAGGAGATGACAAACGATGGTCTGAGATCGGCTTTTAACGGTGCAATTAATAGGATACAATAAAATAAGGTGGTTTATAGGGCAGATGATGTGAGGCAAATAGAGCAAGGAGGATGTGATGAATTGCATGGCAACCACAATGTGCCTCAGGGAGAAAGTTAAAAGGAAATAAGCTTTCACTCACTGGATATGAGTGTGATTTACAGACATGACGATGGGGTGCTCACCTGGGCTGGGAGGCTGGATCTTGGGCTGGTTCTTTTTGGTGTCCGTGTTGAAGAAGTCCGGGGGCGGGTCCTCGCCGCGCTCGATCTTGCACTCGAAGGCGTACAAACACTGGATGTACTGTTTCTTGAGCGAACTGGCCGCGCTGCTTGACGTGCCCACGTTCAGGTTGGTGGCCAGCTCCCTCCACTTCTTGTTCTTATTCACCTGGTGGGCGACAGATACAGGAGGACGCTCAGAGAGCAGCACACAACAGCCTTACAGGGATTTCAGTGCTGACTGTTTTAACGTGGGATATTCAAATTCAGGTGGAATCCAGGCATACTTGGGTGAGGCCGCCGATCTCTTTGACGGAAACGTAGAGTCTGAAGAGATCGAGAGGCTTGCGTCCCACTGCGGGTAGGTTGTTCATGCCCATGGCCTTCTCCTCAGCAAACGCCAGATATCGATCTACCCACATCTTCCTCTCTGGCTCTGGGCCAAGCTCGTATAGACGAGTGATCTTCTCATTGGTAATGGTGGATGAGCTCGACTTCTACAGGATGACGAGAAAAATCATGAGTTAGAGAAAAACAAAGCTCTTATGAGCAACAATAATTTCTTGGTGTGGAGCTAGAATTTTTACCTTTTTGGATTCAGGCTTGGGCGTCCCCTCCACTTTGTTGTTCATCTTCGGTGCAGGGGCCATTTTCTCCATGCCAAACTCCGTACTAGGAGCCATTCCTGGATGTAAAGTGGTTAAAAGAAGATGAAAAATAGAAGAGATCAACTCTATAAGACCCCTAAAGGACAAAACATCCAGGCCCACAATTGTCCTGCAACTATTACTCACCAGGGGTGTTGTTGGCCATATTTGCTCCCATTGGGTATGGCCCTGGACCTCCCTGGTTCATCATACTGTGCATGCTGTTCATGCCAGGGCCGTATGGAGAGCCTGCTCCCATCATGCCCTGGGACATGTTAGGGTAGCCAGGTGGCCTAGAAGAGAGAATTCTTGTTAACAAAGAACACATGGGAAAAGTTTTTAAACTGAAAGCCTTTTCGTGCCTTTTGTTTGATCCTGTAACAAATCTAAGCTTTTTTCTTGTCTTGCATTAACTGGGTTTAGCTTATTTTGTAGGAAACATCAATTTACGTCATATGATTCTAGCAATAGCCAGGCCCACGAGTGCCTCTCAGTAGGCTGAGCTGGCATCCACGCTGAGGAGAGATGTGATTCACTGATGTCAGAGACCATCTCCTGCTCTCTTTTTCTCTCCACTTCTTCCTTTTCTCTCAGAGATTAGCTTTTGGTCTACTGCCATCTACTCCGCAGCACACTCCGGCACCAAAACACACAACAGATCAGCTTGCATGTGGGAAGGACCAATAATTTTTCATTTCATAGTCATACAACCAGCACATATGAGCAAAGACACACACACACTTCAGTCTTAAGAGTCCTAATACAATGATTCGAACAGACTCTCGTCATCAGCTCTCTTACGTGTCATTGAGACAGTGATGCAGCCAGCAGCCTGAAGCACCCACCTGTTGTGTATGGAGTTTGTGGGTCCGTGGTGCATGGCGGGGCCGCCGTCCTTCCTGTTCATGCCGGGAGGGGGACACATCCCAGAGCCCACCTGAGGAGGCATGCCAGCCATGTTTGAGGCCATTGCAGGACCGTAGGGCCGTGCACCCATCTGCCCCGGGCCTATCCTGCCTGGTGGGATGCCTCCGTACGGAGCCCCGCTGCCTTGACCAGGCATGGGGTTTATGGTACCGCCCATGCCGGGACCACTGGGAGGGTAGTTGGCATTAGGCATCCCTGTGTAGCCAGGCTGCCTGGGGTAACCTGGAAGGGTCACAGATGGACAGAAACTGTAATTCTAGCCTGCTACACCAAATCATCTGATAGGGTTTCAATCCACTGAATTGTGTTTATAAACTGTGTTTCGGGCTAAAACAGAGAAATCTGCAGAACGACTTCTACTCATCTGTCCCTGCCGAGATAAAGAGTTTCAGCAGTCCAGCTCTAAATTTACCTCTGCGCAGCCTGTTCTGACAAGCAGCCTGATGAAGCGGGCTTTATCTGGCCCTCGCTGCTCGCTGCTATGACTCATATCAGAACTTCTTCAAAGCCCACAGAAACCATCTGAGACTTCAAAGTGAAGTGATAGAATTTCATAAATATATGAAGTGAGAGGAAACTTCAAAGCCTTTTTAAAAATCTGGTCTATCTATGAAACTGTGATGGTCGCAGGGCGTCAACTGTAAACTCATTCATAATATTTTTAGAATTGGAAAAACTGCGTGATATGACTGAGCAGAGAGCACCACTCAAAACTGTACTCTTCGCTCTCCTCTACTAACCACTGTAGAGGGCCTTACACCTCTGCCATGAGGCCTCACCTTGTGGACCGTACTGCCCTCCCTGAGGCCCGTAGTTTCCCATGGAGTTGTTCTGGGGATAAGGTCCCATTCCACTATGTATCTGGCCTCCTGAAGACTGGCGTGGAGATAAGGCAGAGCCAGGCTGGCCAGGGGACCCATAGGGGGGCATCTGAGGGTTCCGCATGTACACTGGAGAGGATGAGAGGAAAAATCATTACATTTCTTCATTTGTAAAACACGAAATATTGAATCTCTGCATGTGCACGAAAACATAGCAGTAAACAGTGTCTTTCTGCTGTTGCTCTCATTCAACCTGGCAAGTAGATTACAAGCACATTCTAATTTAATGATACAGCCTGGGGGAGCATTTAGTGGGGAAAGGAATGCATACAAATGCAAACAATCACACCTTAGAGCTGCTGAGAATGTGGCACAGTTTTCTTTCAATGTTGGCCACTGAGCTAAGCAGAAATTAAGTGTTTTTTTTGTTACTGTATTCTTCAAAAACCTCTGAGAAAATGTATTGACACTTACCCCTGTCCTGGCCCATGGCTGGCTGGTTCATGGAAGAGTGCATGATGCTGTCCGACTGGACACTGGGTGGCCGGGGAGGCATCTGATTACCTGCAGGACAGCAACACAAGGCTCAGAAAGGTTCAGACCTTGTTATCTTTGGTCTGTGCATGTCCTTCAACTTTAAAAATATTAACCATCAAGTATTAATCTATAAATAGTTATACTATGATGGTGTCCTATTGGATGCCTATTAAACTGCTCTCCACTAAGAGTTGTAGGTGGCATCGTAACTGCTGTGTTCCCCGGCATCTGGGTGGGCTACTAGCATCATGTTAGGGAAGAAATATTCCCATCTGGCAAGTCACTTCATGAATTAAAAATGGGGTCTGTTTGTATCTAAACTCTTAATCTTTCTCCTTGTTACAGGATGTTTCATACACCATGTCACCAACTCTATATGAAAAATGTATTCAAGTTATTTTCCTGGTTTGTTATTTTCAGCAGGCCTAATTGCTCTAACACGATAAAAATAAAAAATGCTATATGTTAGAAAATAATGCAGTAAAGAAATACAGAATATTTCAGTTGCATAATGTAGTTTTGATACAGCTGTGAAACTGTCTAAAACATGCAACAAACATCTACCAAACTCTGTCATACATGAGCAAAAATCACATAAACAATACTTCTTTCCAATGGCAAAAATTGTTCTTCTTAGTCTGTTTTTACCTGGCACAGCAGCAGGGGACAGTGGGCCAGTGCGGGAGGGGGTGACACTAGCAGGAGAACCCACAGGTGATGGCGAGGGCCCACGTATACCTGGCAGGTGGGGTGAAGTGTGCGGAGAGAAGGGCGACTGGGCAGGATTGCTCTGCTCGCCCTGACTGCTGGACACCCCTGAGGTGCTGACACCTGGGCTCAGGGCACCCTCTGTACCAGTTGGCAAGTCATCAATGGATCCCGAAAGGTCCTGGAGCAAGAGGAGGAACACAGGTTGATGATGGGTTGTACAGGGCAAATTAAGTAAGTCTAATCTTCTGATACATTCTGGGTGTCTATCAGTTGACTGTAAAGGCTGAACTGGGAGCTCTGCCAACCATACCAATTTCTTTTACTTCTGTAGGCAAATCCATATAACAGCTAATGACTTCTTATTCTTAATAGTTTGTGTTTCTTAAAACCTAATTCATTCACTTAACACTTTTCATTGTGATCATTTCATTATTGCCCTTCACTTTCACAATTAACTGATTCATTGTTTGGTCTGTAAAATGTCAAAGACGAGTGAAAAGTAATGTCTTCCAATTGCTTCCATTGTCTAACAGTCCAAAATCCAAAAACTCTTCATATACTGTCATATGCGACAAAGAAAAGTAGCAAACCCTAACATTTAACATACTGGAACCAGCAAGTGTTTGACAAATTTGTAACAACAATTAATCGATTATCAAAATAGCAATGGCAATTTTCTTTTGATTGACTGATTGTTTCAGCTCTACTGAAAGCTGATTAAAATGTTATTTAATGCACCATTTCAGCAGTTAATACTGGGATGGGTTAAACAGGATTATGATGTAGTAAAAGAGGACCGAAGTGGAAAACCTGAAACAAAATATCATAAGTCTGTATGTTGGTGTGTGTGTGAGCAGGGATGCAACTAAAGCCCAGTTTGGCTCAGTCTAAAGTGTGAACATTTGCTGCAAATGGGGGAATGTGAATCCAATTCAGGTGTTTTCCTGCACACAGTTGACTGAGGAGGTTTTCAGATTCATGTCAAAGTCAAGTGAAGTCAAATCAAGTGAGTGGAAATCCAATCAGCTACTCGTGTTACAGAAATCTTTCCCTTCACCAAGATGTGTCTGTTATTCTCTCATACAGCACTTCCAGCTCTATTATGGCAAAAACACACATTCAGGTGAAAAGACTTCTTTCTCCACCTTTTTAAAAATACTCCACATCACATCTATAATGCTGATAATGATCCATCTTGGCAAAGAGAACTCCGTTTGTGTGGCTTGCAAAGACAGTGGGGGGGGGGGAGTGGGGGGAAAAAAAAAAATATTTGAAGCAAGTCATCTAGGGAGGCAGTTGAAATAATTGGTGCTGGGCACCGGCTCTGGTGCCATGTGGTGTTGTTATTGAGCCTCGCTGGCTGTGACACAAAGACAGCCAGGCGGGCAAGAAGGTAGGAATGCAGCCGGCGATGATTATGTTTGTGGGAAGGTGAATGTTTACACACTGGCCACTCACGTGGAGCCCATGTGCTCGCTCAGAAATGCAAGCTCATCTGCCAGTCACATCGGAGGAGGGAAAAAAATGGGAGGGAGGAGGAGGAGGGAAAAAAAAGCACTCATTGGAAGGTGGCCAACTATTCCCATAGAAATCTCACACTCGCAGGCTGGCTGCAGCCCCGAAGCCGGTGGTTTTGCACTTGAAACAGCGCCCGTTGCTATTTTTGGGACGTGACCTGATGGAGGAACCCCAGAGGGAGTGACAGGAGCAGAACGCTGATTCAGAATCCCCCCCCCCGACAAAACCACCCCCCCTATTCACTCTGCCCTCCATTTCATTCCATCTTTTCCTCTCACTTCAGTGACTGAACAAACCCAGGCCTTTCTGACCCGCACAGAAGATGTGACAACTACAAAACCATTCAAAAAGCAGCAGGAGTGCTTTATGTACGAGAATCACACTCTCAAGACTTTCATTGGCTGATACCCAATTAATGTTCACAAATGTAAAATCAGGTCAGAACAAGGCAGAGCCACGCTGTGTGAACGACAGAGCAGGGAGATCTTAAAGAGCAGAGATCAAACAGCATGACATTCTTTGCTTAAACAACCATGGCGGGATCCTTTTTCCAGCAGCCAGCATCATCAGCTGACCTACATCCCCCCCTCTTCCCAACCAGCACCACCCCACCTCCACTCAGACATCACAAGACTGGTCATCTGACAGAGGGCTTGGTCTGAAAGCCCCCGGGCCAGCCGCCAAGATGACCACCTCGGCAGCTGTCACACTCAGAGCATTAGAGATCACAACAGAGTTGTGTCCCTGCCACAAAAACCCGCCTACAACAACTCCTCCACCCCCATCCAACCCAGACTACAGGGCAAAAAGGTCAGGGGTCAGTTCCTGGAGTTATGCCCAGGAGTCACCTCTCAGCATGAGGTCACTGTGGACATCGGCATGGGACATACTCACTTTGGTCACAAGAAAGAAAGAGACACCAAGAAGGCATTACTAAGGCAGGATCCATCCTCTCAAATAAATACTACATTATATGTGGGATCTCTCCCTGAACTGAGAGGTTCAATGCCAAACAGTCCCAATCCTGATTCCAGGACATAGCAGAGTCCTGTTTAAAGAAATTATTTGGTATTAGATGGGTACAAACACTATCAGAACAACTCTACCCTCAATTCCGTAACCCGCAGGAATAATTCATGGATAACAATGAAATAAACTGGTGTATTTAGATGCTTGGTGTCTACAAATTGATGCATAACCTAATAAAGGTCTACTATTTTCCGCAACACAATTGGAGATTATGGTGGTTTAAATTTAGAGGTATACAGAGCAATCAAGTTTCATATTGGATTCAACTAGATTTAATTAAATGGGACTCTTCGGCCTCTGGTGGAGGTATGCACTCTACTGAAGGCCATTCAAGTATTTTGCTGCAGCAGCACAGGTCCACAGCAAAGATTTGACAAGGGACATGATTTGGATTGGGTTTCAGGACTAGATTGAGACGTTCTTAATTTTTCTCCCTCAGATTTTCTTTGTTGTACCAGACCAGTAGGAACAGAATTTAACTGGAAAAGGACTGAGCAGCCACTGGGGTGAACAGTAAGGACTGCATCCTCAATCAATGACAGAATAATAAAGTGACTGTTTGTATAAATTACCTAAAATAAACTGCATCTCGTGTTACTTATCTCTTTAAGAATGCTTTGAGAAGCCTGTCTCATTTTGCTAAATGCAATAAGGGGGCTTTGTAGAAAAAATATGATAATATTAAACCATAATACTATAGGATTAACAAAAATGAATTGAATTGTGTATCTATTGACTAAATCTCATCAAAATGTTTATTGCCCATAATGCAAAGGTACAAAAACATTGAATGGTAAATCTATAAAAACATTCACATATGCACCTTCTATACTGGCACGTATGTAGCATAGAGGGTGAGCTCTTCTGTAAATATCTGACAACTGACAGCTCTGATCCCTCAGCCTGGATAGGCAGAAGCATTGCGCACACACACACACACACACACACACACACACACACACACACACACACACACACACACACACACACACTCTCTCTCACTCCTACCTACTCCCACTCTGCAGTCATTGATTTTTCCCAGCTCAATACTGCACAGCACCAGCCTGTTCTGCTGACTGCACAAGCCGGACAGCGAGAGGAGAGAAGAGGAAGGAGGAGGAGGTGGTGGTGGTTGTGGAGGAGGAGGGGGAGGGGGAGGTCGCTGATACTGATGCTGCTGTGGCTCTGCTATTCAACACACTCATTATTAGAAGGCAAATGATGAAGAAGACATGGATGAGGCATGAGGGGGAGTTGAGGGATGGTGGGGCGGTTAAGTTTGAGTGTGGGGGGGTTGTAAGCTCTGAAGAAGGTTATAGCAGTATTATCCATGACAATAATAACAGCTGATTAAATGAAAATAATCAAGTACAAGCTAGTTTCCTGTATGCAGAAAAGGGGGATATATGAGCTGTGTTCTGGAGAGAAGCACAGAGCTGCAGCTCTTTCTATGGAGCTTCAAGCTCCTCTCTATGGCAGCCATTTTGTGTTTTTCCCAGCACTGCCTAACATGGAACTTCAGAGCTGAGAACAGCACAACAGTGTTCACAATGTTCGAGGCAAAAACAGAGATTCATATCAAAGGAAGTGATGAAAATACACTAATAAATCCTAGACAATTGTACGAAAATGTATTTTAATGCAATAATTGTTACTGAACATGGAAAATGGCAGAAAATCTTTACTGCTCCCATTATTCCCATATTCTCCACTGCTCCTCTGAGTGTGCTGTCTCTGAGTCATCTGCTCTGCTCTCCTCTCCTCTCCTAATGTATTCCATTTGCAGATTACTTCACTGAATCAATCAAGCCCGACCAGAGTCATTAGTCTGCCAAGCCAGCCGATTTCTTCTTTTTCTTTTTCCCCCCTTTTTTACTAGGTTATGAGAAACAGAAAGTAGGTAGCGTAGCAGCCCTGAGCTAATGAAACATATCTGGATTGTGTGACCCTGGCCACTAGTGTGTAACTGGATCTGGTGGTGGTGGTAGAGGAGGTGGGGGCAGAGTTCATCCCTCAGTCACACACTCTCCCTGACCCACACTTCTCTGTCATTCTCAGACCTCAGGCTTTCACCGACCGCCTAGTTGGCAGGCTTCCTCGTTCTCAGGCCTCCAGATGCTAAACACAATATACAGGGAGAACAAAAAAAAAAAAAAAATGAAAGAAAAAATCTCACTCACTCCAGACTTGCGTGCACACACACTCACACATCCTCTGTGGTGAGGCGATAGCTGAGGAAGAGAGAGTAAGAAGGGGGGGTAGAGTAGTGGTACAGGGGGAAAAAAATGGCTGCATCTCAAGGGCTGCCATGGTTACTGTGATCCACGTGGTTGACACATTAGAGCTGACACAGTCCCTCCCCCCTGTTGCTGCCATCCCTCTCTCTCTCTCTCTCTCAGCGGCCTCCCTGCATGCCTGGCAGGGTCACGGTGCAGTCAGCTACTACAAAAGAAGCAGCCCGTCATTGTTACAGGAAACGCAGACGCACCAAAGCCGTGTTCCTCCCCCCCACCACCACCACTGCCACCGCTTTAATTACACACTCAGCCTCCAGGCCTTTCGCGCTGAGGATGCCTGGGAGACACGCACATACAGAGTGGACAAACACTAAACAGCAGAACCTTGAACTTCTTTGCTGTCTCTCCTGAGTCCCTGATGTTTATGTTTATATGCCGGCGACCTCGTCAGTGAGAACACTCCAGCGCTGCGCATTTAGCACTCATTCAGGGGCAAAGTGAGCTTTTGATATCTGAACAGGGTCATGGGAAAAGTCATCTATTCCCTTTTAAGCTTAAGATCAAGTGAACATTTCTGAGCATATTTTCTAAAGGAGTTTCTCTTCTCTTTCTCCCAGCTCAGCCCCAGAACGTGCTGACTCGTCTGAGCCCAGAAGCAGATTATCTTCAGACCACAATCACAGAGCTTCTATCGGCGCACACAGATGACAGATAGACTGCAGGCACTCAGACTAAATAAAATGTAGCCCGTCTCCTCTATTGAACCACCTGTAACGACTCCATGCTGCAGTAGCATGAGATCACAGCAGGAAATGTTCAGGTGTTGAACATGACGACGGACAGGTGGGTACTGCTGATGCCTCAGCCAACTGCCCAGAGGGTCCCACCTGCATCTAAGAGTTGTGTCGAGCTACAAGGAGCTTCTGGAAGTCCATGGAAGGCTTGGAGAGAGGCAGCTCCAGCCCCAGCTCCAGGTTTGCAGGGCTGAGCTCAACCATAAGGGGGCACTCCCATCCCACTATGAGGGAAGAACTGGAGAAAGGAGGAGAAGCAAGGCCCCTGCCTCATACAGCAGCAGCAGCAGCCATTACAGGGTTTCACATACAGCACAGGCTGACATGAAACTCTCTATACACTGTTGGAGCAACCTATAGGTGCACCAGGCAACATTTAGCCAATTCACACGATGATATAGACGAGAGCTGTTAAGTCGGTGGTTCAAAGACCAATCCGTGGATATAATTATCATGTATAACTTCTGGTATTTAATTTATCTTAGATGTAGGCAAACAACAAACAGGGATGGTGAACACAATACTCAGAGTCTGGGAGCACCCTGCTGGGGTTAGATATCTCGTCTGGAGTATCAGTGCCACAGACACATTGTCTACTACCTTCATCTCCCCAGAGATCACCATTACACTTTATCACCAGCAGCCACGTGGGAAGGATAATAACACAGACAGAATAAGTACAAGATGAAAGAGTGAAGCAGCACAATTCAGTAAAAAAAAGTCTTGTACCGCTACGGCGTTAAAAATACAGTTCATTTGACACTGATCAATACTGCTTTAACATTCCTGTGATACAGGCTTGCAGTCAAAAAAAGAAAAAGAAAATAAAGGCCAACTATGAATCTTAATCAATGAGTAGGGAGTTCTTTTTTAAACGCTCCACATTTGCCTAATTGAGCTTCTCTGTGGGGGTAACAAAAAAGGGGGTGTGCAAGGCACACAAACACTGCAGCAGCCTGTGTGTAGCAAACACAGAGTAGATGAAGGGAGGTGGTGGGGGGGAGGAGGGCGATGGGGAGGAGGGGGGTCTGATTGCTGTGAATAATGGGGAGATGGTGTGTGCGTGGGGGGCCTTTTGTAGAGATCACAATAGTAGCAGGGAGTCCCAGGGCAGCGCACAGATGCCCAAGTGAGACAGGCAGCTGCCCAGCCCGAGGTGAGGGGTGCCGGGATACGGAGGGCGATGGGGCTGGAGGGGCCTCAGGGTGAGCTGGGTGGGGGGTGGGGGGTAGGCTCCAGACCCCTACAGCTAGTCTGCCTGCTCTCCAGAGCACCAATGCCCCTCCCCTCTTACTGTCTCTCACTCACACACACACACAGAGCGTGTCTAGGGGGCACTACCAAAGCAACCAGCGGTGAATTAACTGAGGGAGGGGGGGGGAAATAATACAGACGTTATTTCATATATATAGAGAGAGAGAGAGTTAATTTCATTGTGAGGCTGGTTTCATCCATCCAGGCTCAGCAGCTTGTTCCAGTGAGAGCAGGAGCGAGCCGAGCACAGACAGTGCTGCAGTCAGCCACAGTCTTTGTGCTGCAAAACTAGCTCAGCCCAGCAGAAATGGAGGCAGAGGGGAGGGGCATGGGAGAGTGTGTGTGCGAGTGTGAGAGTGTGTGAGTGAGCAGAGAGAGCAAAAAAGGGAGAGGGAGAGTGCTCTGCCAGTGTGTGTGTATGTGTGTGTGTGTGTGTGCATGCACACTCACAAGAGCAAAACAGAGCTTGGGGTTTTAGCAAGCAGGCTGAGAAACAATTCAGTGAGGCAAATGCAAAACAACACACTTTGTCAGCAGATTGAATTTTCTCAAGTACATTAATTAAAAATCACATAGACGAAAGAAAGGGGTGAGACAGAGAGGGAGCAGGGGAGAGAAACAGACGAGCTAGAAGGAGGGAGGGCGGGTGAGAGCAGTGCGAGTGAAAGGCACCCTGGAATCTGAATAAGACATGTCTGCACAGGAAGCAAGGGCCCCAGAATAGCAACAGGAAACTGGCCCCGGACTCTGAATACTGTCAGCGTCAGAGCCTCGCAAAACAAGGCTGCGCTGCACAGCGTTATGAAAGCTGATTTACTGAGAGAGGAGAGAGAACGAGGAAGGGGAGAGTAGGAGGTGGGGGGGAGGGCGCAGGCGAGGGAAAGAGAAAACGAGAATTTAGATAGAAAGAGGAACGGCAGAGAGTGAAATATATATATATATATATATTCAAAAACAGAAAGAAAGGGAGAAATGCAGCAAAAACAGAGTGTAATAGTGAAAGGCAGGGAGGGGGGTTGGGCTGGGTAGGAGAGGAGAGGAGAGGAAAAAAGTGGGCCGGCCTTGTCAGGCTGATTGCTCCAGAGCTATGTCGCAAAAACAAGCTTAGCTGCAGGAGGAGAGCAGAGCTGGGCTGGGCTGAGCGGGGAAGGAGGATTGCAGGAGGGGGGACTGAGTTGATCAAGACTGGAAGATCCCTCAGTTCCAGATCAGGAGGCTCGACACATAACATTAAAGGTCATTAAGGAGGGGGTGTGTGGGGGTGTGGGGCTGATGTGGGTGGTCCTTGAGCTTTGCAAATGCAGTGCATAAAACAGAATTCATTCAAGGGTGGGGTCGTAATAAGCAGTAATGTAGTCATCAATTTGAAGGTGGGAAAACTAGGACCTACAGTTGAGCTAGAAAAGACCACTGAATTTAAAAAAAAATAAAATAATGTCAAGTCATGTACGGGGTTCATTACTCCTCATCTTCCATATATAATAATACAAGTAGGGATTTCAAGTAGGACTGAATAATGACACTACGTCAACCGCAGTTAATAAGAAGATATACACCCCTGACGCACGTTAGACAATCTAAAGCCCCTTGGCCCTTTCTTCAAGATAAAACCACTCTACTCCACATGAATGCTCTTATTTGGAAAGGCAAGAGCAGCAGGAAGATGAAGGAAAGAAAAAAAACAAACTCAAGCGCAAGTGTGTGACCAACATGTGACCTTCCTCTCAAGTCTGGAGCACATTCAGACACATCAGAAAAGAGGAGCATCACGACCAGTGGGCGGTCCTGAGTGGGATTAGTCCCACAGTGGAGAAAGAGTGTACAAAAGACATGGGAGAGGACAAGGAGATTTACAACAAAAAAAAAAAGAAGGAGCAAGGTGGGAGGGAGAGACGTTGGTGGTGGTCTGGTAGTTATTCTCATTCCCATGGGTTGACTTAGAGAGGAAGTGTCACTTCCAGGGAAAGTTACAGCACAGCTCTGGCCTGCTTCACTTCTGCTGGAGCCTTGATCTGGAGCAGGTGGGCTTTTGTATTAGCGAGGAGCTTTCATAACATGAAGGATACTAGAAAAACGCTTTCCTAATAAAGACACTGGACCCTATTCTTGCACAGAATATTTCTTCAAAACATGACTCAGAATGTTGGCACCAAATGCCTGAGTAGTTTGGAATGTGAGCAGCTATTGTGGTCAACAAAGGATGACTTTAGTGATTAAAGTTTGCAACTTAGGATGGATGGATTACTAAAAACTGGTTAAGATTATGGCAGCATATTCTTCGATATCATGAAGTTTAGCCCTTGGCATAAGTCAAGCTTAACCAACACATTTCCCATAATGCAACTAAATAGAGAGGTGAAGTCCCTACCCTTCCAGTGGATCATCATGGGACCTTATTTTTAGAAAGAGTATGGACAGTAGTTTATGGTGAACGAGTAATTGTTTGATCCCGTTCGAATTGCTCCATAATTACAAATATTTGTCAATTTAAAAGATACATTTTCAAGTTTTATGGAGTTGTAGTTAGTCATCAAATTGTTTCAAAAGGCAGTGAGATGCCGATTTAGAAAGACCACACTCACAAAAATTGCTGAAATGATGTTGTTTCAACACTCACTGTAACCTTGTACAGTAGCTAGCCCACAAAACTGTATCATTGTCCTTTCACATAACTGCAGCTGTCAATATGGCCAGACTTGTTGTGATTTTCACCTTTTTTGTACTTTTCTTGTGCCAAGATAACAACCACGTTGGAGTAGGTGCGATATTTTTAAGGCAATTTCATTCACCAAGCAGTTTTACAAAAAACTAAATAGTATTTTACTATCTTAACAACGAAGTGCAACTTTCATGATTGGAAAAATGTTCCTTTAAATTTAAAAACATTATTGCACAATTCAAATGGGATAAAAAAATTTAAAAAAAATGTTGGACATATTTTTCTGAAATAAGGTTCCATCAGGGAAACTAGCAATGAGGGCCTTCGCTTCTCCATTAGACTTTCCTTGCTTCCCAAGTGCCCACATCTTTCAAGCTCCACACCTCCAGTTTCACCACAGATTTTATACTGAAAATTTCCAATCTCAAACTGAGATTGCCCTAATGACATCACCATGATGACATGATGGTGACCAGCAGAAGACCCAATACAACTGTTGTCATAAGCTGTGCAAAACTCCTTGTGAAGAGCAAAATCATTATTGTGTATAATTGGTGGAGTGCCCCTGTAATCAGCAAATATGGTGTTTCATTATCGACAATAATGTGGCATATCTGATAAAGGAAAAAGAAAAAATAAACTGCTCCTCTTACGTCCTCTTACCTCTTAATTCAATTTGGAAATTAGTTTATTTTTATCAGGTCACAGGAACATTTTAACTTTCCACTTGTAATGCTTGTTATTCAGTACTCACTGCGAGTTGTTTTTAGATTCACATGAACTACACTGTAAAAGTGCAGTGTAGTGCAGTGTTCACTGTAGACACCAGTTCCAGGGATCCGACAGCGTGGTAAATACTCAGCGGTTAAACTGTGCTCGTGTGTCCTGGAGCCAGGAACCAGCTCAACCAGCTCAGCTAGTTCCTCTATGACTGCCTGTTTGCACCCCCCCCCTTCTTCCTCCACCTCTTATCCACAACCCTTTTCTCTAACTGACTGTTGCTTTCCTACCTGCACCTTCCAGCAGGCGCTGAGCCTCCTGTACTCCTTTATTCCTACCTCAACGGCGGCCTAACAGACGCTGGGTTTTTAGCACCTGGCTCAAACAGACCCATCTGTGCTCTGGATGAGGTGATGTCTGGCTGGCTCTGTGAGAAAGCTACTAAAGTAGCTAAATGGTGCTTACCCCTCAGCCGCTGTCAGATTGGGATTCAAACATGTTCTGAGGCAGATTAAAACAAATGTGTCTGTACAAATCACTGCAGGCTTTTACAAAATAAACATCTTTCTCAATCAAATTAAATCCGTTGGTCTGTAATCTGTAATCAACATATCTTAATTATAGGAAAATACTTCTGTGTTTAAAATGATATAAATTGGTTCAAGATTAGACAACATCTAATCTCAATCAATCACTGGAACAACTGCATCTACTGTATGTGGCAATACACCAATGAATGGTAAATGAAAAATAAGTAATAAAGTATGATACTTGAAAGACTACACAATGAAGTTGTTTTTTGTGATGCCCTTTTTATTTAAAAAGAAAATCAGCTTTCTGGCAAGCGAAAAAACTACTGATCATGGCTGGGTTTCATTTGACTGGGTTTAACACTGCTAGTATGGTATACATGGTACTTTTTAGTTGGTTTTTTTTACAATGCCTACCAATTCCCTTAAAAAAGTGTCCTTTTATTTAACAAAATAAATAAAACCTCTATAATGCATTAGTATTTCATTTAGTTTTAAAATAAAAAGTAATTTAAGAACTCTGTCTCGTAAAATAGGCTAAAATGGCCCAAAGTTTGTTTTTGGTTTTTTGCGGAAGATTACATAAACGTGACTTAAGGCTGTCCAATAGGACACATTTTTTAAAGCATTTCTGGAGTGTTTTTTGACTCTATAATGGCACAGAACTGCTGCCATATTAACAATTGTAAGATTCCACATTGATCTCCAAGACACACCTATGTGGCTTCCAATTCAGGTCCTACACTTTATGTTTCATTGCTCTTAAGAATCTGTTTTTCTGACCATTAAGTGCGGCAGAGTGATGTGGATAATGGATTCACTATGGGCTGGCTTTTGTTAGAAAACAACTGGTTCATATGGCAACTTGTCTGTCCATGTTAAAACCATTTCAAACAGCCACTTGGAAGGCAGAGTGAAATTTCATCCATCGCACGAGCTTTAAAAATGTTACAGAAATTATTAGACATGTCCTCTCCAACAACACTGTTACAAATGAGTAGAGCAGCTGGGTTTTCTGAACCACTCTGACAGTCCAACAGGCAGTTCTGATGGAGAATACAGGCATCTTACAGCCAAAGTGGGCCAGAAAATTAACTATTTTGGTCCATTAAATGTCTGTCATGTCTTTATTTAGAAGCTGTAATGTTTACATTAAAAGTCAGGGTCCAAGTGTGTTTTAAACAGAAAGATGCCTCAGTAGGGTAGCTGTCTTGTTACTTTAACTTCCATTGTTACTTTAGGGTAAGCATGTGGCCAAGAATTTGATGCCAACTTTTTATGCACGACAGTCAAATTTCACTTGGTACCACAAAAGATACTGGGCTGCAACACTGAGACCTACTGCTATTTCAGAGTACATCACAGAGTACACAATTTTATTTCCACAAAAAGAATGTCAGGAAATCAGAAACATTTTGTGCAAGTCTGTATTTTTTTATAAAATAACTTCATTTCCAGGTACAACAGATACCCTGGTGTATATCTACTCATAACACCTGTAGGAGTCTATTCAGCTGTTTTGACACAGGCTGTCACACTTACACTCTCATGCTCTAATCTGCACAGTGTCATGTGCACTCCACAGGGGTGCAGAGGAGGCAGACGAAGAGAAAGGGGATCAGTTCATTTCTAACTTAGCTGGATTAAAGTCTCTCACAGCCAATCACAATGCACCGATAGGGAATCCCCGAGAAGTCGGAGAGAAATAAATAAAAATAGCCCTGGCCTGCCCGGCCCGGCCCGGCCAATGGCTGAGCCCGCAGAGAGATGTATAAATAAATAAGAGAAATAAATAAAAGAGGAGGGAAACACATCCTGAGGGCATCCCCTACTGGCATAGACAGCGCTGCCTCTCATCCCTCCCTCCCCTCTCAGCATCTCCCTCTCCAACCAATCACTCACACTATTTGAAGTTATTTGCTTGCACTCCCTCAATCCACCCCCCCATCCTCCTCCACTCGCCGCCGACTCCGCTCGCTCACTTTCATTCTCTCTCATTAATGATCTCATTTCTCACTCTCCTTCCCTGAGGCCCAGAATGAGGTTAGCTCCGCAGTCTGACCTATAAACACTGCCATGGAAACTGCAACGTGTTACAGCGAGACACCTCCTTAACGGGGAAGATGTCGGGGGGGGGGGGGTTTGGGGTTCTCCTCTCACCTTTATCTTAGCCAGAGGGCTATCAGGCACCAGATTTGCTGCACTTTCAACAATCCTTTTCCTGGCAGAAATGTTTTTATGCCCTCTCAGAATTTTGTGTCTTACAACCTACACTGCTCAAACACGCTTTACTCACTCTTGGCACCTGCTTGTTGTTGTGTGCTTTGTGAATATTGAAGTAAGAAGCAGCCGAAAAGGGATCTAAATTCAAAGGATGGCAGTAGGAATGCTGGAATTGTTTTTGATATTTAAGCTCAGTTACGCCCCAAGTTTCTGTCATTACTGTAAATAAGATTCAGATATTGGGTAAAACTTTTTCTTTTTTAAAAAGTATATATACTAAATAGGAAAACAGTTCACATTAGCTTAAGTTGTGACTTTAGAGACTTTAGTATCTGAATGTCAGTAATTTAGCAGACATGTCGACAGAAAGCAGTAAATAAACCTGGGAACCCACCAGCATCAGCAGTCCAAAGTACCGAATATTGACCTAGTCCAGTAAAGCATGCAATACCCACCATAGTTATAGCTCTGAAAAAGCATAAAATGTCCATCACATTGCTCTGAAAAGATGGGAACAGCTCAGTTTGAGAGTTAGCCCAAAGGTCTGATTTTCCCACATTTCTGTGTATTTTCCTTTCTCAGTGAGACCAGTGCTGTTGTCAAACTAAAAAATGTGTGTACCTGTAACTTTCATTAATTCTTTTTGCTACAGGGTGATAATTGTTAATGTTGGTTATGCGACAGTGAAAATTGCAAAAATTAACTGCACAGTGTTATTTTTTTAAGCTTTAAACCAAGCTATGTTTAATAGTTTGGGATATCAAAAAGACTTATAGGTGGAAAGCAGGTGCTTGTTGTTCAGGGTGAAGGGAAGAAATCAATTCACAGTAAACATTTAACCAGTGATATTGAAAGTCGCTGGCAGGTTTCAGGCAACCAAAACTGGCTGGTAACTTTTGAGCATTTGTATGTTAGTGGCTGGTATATGTTCACATCTTTATAAGTATTTCCACATCATTCTCATAAAGGGAGATAATTGTAAGATGTTCCAAATTTGTGAAGTCAGTTTGTTTGTATACAGTCATTCAGTGACCTTTATCACAACCATTTAGCTTAAGTACCAGATATGTTTCATATTGCTTTTCAGTGGAGAAACATCTTAAAAATGTCTTCCTTTATCAATATTCAATTGAGAGTCAGTTTGGAATCAAGATCATTATCACACATAAAAATCAGCAGTTCAATCCAAATCCATGGGTTCTTTTCCTCAACACATGGCAAAATCAACTATTTTAATGAACCTAGGTGCAGCTCAAGTAATCCAGTATACAATCTATGTATTACCATCAGTGTGTAGAGGAGGAGCAGAGAAGCTCGCTGTAATGATACTTGCCATTGGATGACTTTCAAGGGTACCTTTATCCCATGCTGGGTATCAAAATTTTGACAAATGAATAGGTCAAGAATTCAGAATCTGAGTTAAGTGCCATATTCACTTTATCATCAAAAAGCTATTTGCAGTGCAACATTACTTGTTACCAGTCTTTATATAACACTGGACTTCAGTTGTTATATAAAAAGACAGAGGACTCACCGGCAGACTAGATGGCCGGCCTTGCATGCTGTCTTCCTGACTGCTCTTGTTGGAGGCCATGGGCTGGTTGGAAGGAGGAGCGCTGGACTGCGAGCTGAAGGAATCCTGGGAGAGTTCCTGAAGAAGAAGACCACACTATGGATTCCACACATGCAGAAAAAATATCCCAATACCCAGCTTCTTGTTATTGCTTATGACCTCTTTGTTTGGCAATTCATCTGCTGACACACCAATATAAATAACAGATCTCCACAGGGCAATGCTGTTCCAGGTGATTGAATACTTACTGTATGACATGTCTATGACACCACATGACGCAGAAAATTAATTGCTTACTGCACAGCTCTTTGCCATTCTTAAGTCATTCAAGCAGTGTTTTTTTTTGTTTTTTGTTTTTTTACCAACAACCTAAATTGAACAGCAGAGCTTTGCTCCTGAGTAATGTCGGAGCTGTTGTGTTGTGTTATAAATCCTCCTGTCCTTACAATTCATTGAACAGACAAGAGCCTCTTTAATTAAGTAAATAATTAAACTTTAATTAAGCAACAAGTTAGCCCTTGATGGCTTACATCAAGTTCATTCAAACCCCCAGATAGCTACTCACAGAGTCTCACAAATATTCACACCATTTTAGCACCAGGTATGTTAAGGAAAGCTAAGGACATATCATTCTATTAATTTCAACTGTCTGTTAAACAACTACTGCCACTACAGTTCATCGTTTTATTGATTACTCAATTGAATGAAAATGAATTGCCAATTATTCTGATAAGCGATTCTTTGTTTCAGTTATTTTGCAAGCTAAAATGTCAAAGATTGGCTGGTTCCAACTTCTTAAATGTAAGGATTTGTTGCATTTCTTTGTCATTTATGGTAGTAAATGAGTCTTTTGGTTTGGACTGGTGGTTGGACAAAAGAAAGCAACTGGAAGAAGCCACTTTCGGCTCTGAAATATTGTAATAAGCATTTTTCACTTTTTTCCTTTTTTTTTTACATTTTACAGACTTAACAATGATTCAATAAAGAAAATTATCTTTAGTTGCAGCCCTAAACAGAACAAAGTCAAATTTGACCCAAAGTCAAAGTTGCGGACAGGAAGGTGTTTACTGTGAAGGTGTTGCAGACAGCAGCATGGACTGTATCTATACAGCGTGCATAAAGAGCGTGTGTCAGTTCAGCAATCTCCTGCTGCAAACAGTAATGGAAACACAAACAGGCCTGACACGGCACATCACAGTATAAATAAAGTGTGTTAACAGAGTTCTGTGTAGTGTTATTACCTGTGGAGGAGGTGGGAACCTCTGATATGGTGACTGCTGTTGCTGCTGCTGTGGTGGCTGCTGCTGTTGCAAGGGGGGTGTCTGGGAGTAAGGAGATGGTTGACCCTGCTGGCCATGACCTGGAGGTTGCTGGGTTTGAGGAGGTGGACCTCCTGGTTGTTGTTGTTGTTGTTGTTGTTGTGGTTGTTGTTGTTGTTGTTGTTGCTGCTGCTGCTGTTGCTGTTGTTGTTGTTGCGGGGGCCCTTGCTGCTGCTGCGGTTGCTGCTGCTGAGGGGGTTGCTGCTGGGGTGGCTGCCCTGATCCTGTGGGTTGTGGATAGCCTGGCTGGCCCTGTGGGCCCTGTTGACTTTGAGGACCTGGTCCCTGCTGCTGCTGCTGCTGCTGCTGCTGCTGCTGCTGCTGCTGCTGCTGCTGCTGCTGCTGGGGAGGGACATAGGGTGGCTGTCCTGGCTGAGACTGTTGGGGCTGGTTATAGGGAGGCTGCCCTGGAGTAGGGCCGTGGGGACCTTGGGATTGTTGGTAGGGTGGTCCTGACTGCCCGTGTTGGCCAGGAGGCTGTGAAGGGTGGCCCTGCTGGGGATAGGGGGTTCCAGAGGTGCCCTGGGGTTGGCCCGCGTATGGAGGCTGCTGCTGCTGCGGCTGCTGCTGCTGCTGTGGCTGCTGCGGCTGCTGCTGCTGCTGCTGGCCAGGGTGAGGAGGGGGGCCGTGCTGACCATAGTAACTCTGGCTCTGCTGGCTGTAGCCACCTGGCCCCTGTTGTCCATAGGCTGACATCTAGAAGGAAACACAACGATTGGTTAGGTCTCCAATAGCTTTAAGAGGGGGAAAACTGTCAGATATGAGAGTAAATACAATTGAGCACATCTGAACTATTTGTAAACATAAACAGCTTTATTCAGTTGAACTTATTTTTTTTTTTACACAGGTTTACTATCCAGAGCCTCTCTGTGGAATATAAATCACCAACCGAATAATGCCGGTGCACTGACAGAATCCTTTCTAAAGCTGTAGAAATATATAAAAATAACCAAATATCCACAGTCAACTCTTTGATTTTTTTTTTATCATTCATTCTCAGCAGAGTAATCAGAGCATCTCTTCATCTTTCCCACAGATTAAAAGGGAAAGACAACTGTTCTCCGTGTCTGTGAGAGAGAGGAGCGTGTTGCTTGCAATAAACTGATCAGCCAAAGCACATAAGAAAAACCATCTAAGTGCTCAGCCGTGTATCGCTTTAAATTACAGCCGTGAAAATAAAAATTGAGTTTTGACTTCATCTCCTTGAACTTCAATATGAGGCTTTTTTTCATATTCTACCCGATCCTGCGTGCAGAGAGCCTTTCAATACAGCATTTTCGTTTCATTACCCTCAAGGAGCATGGAAGGAGAAAACCCTGACCTTGTGAGGAAGCACAGTAATAAAAACGAGAGGAGAAGAATAAAGGCCACGTATTGTTTTGGGAGGCTTCTCAGCTACTTGAGGATTCAAAGAAAATAAGAGATAGTAAAGAATTGCCACATTTAAAACAACATGAAGTGGCTATATTGTATCTGTCTGACAAAGGGAGGGAAGCCGTTTTCTTCTCTGCAGGGCACTTATCGAGTCCATGGTCAGCCACCAGGCAGAAGTGTATGAGATAATCGCACCACACAATGGGCACAAGACCACAGACAGCGGACGTGGAAGAAAAGCCTTCACTCTACGGGATTTCCCTGCATGCATTTCTCTGTTAAGACCGACTGCCTGAGTGAGAGAGTTCAAGAAGAGTCTTATTCCTCGCTATGTGTAAGTAGCTATGACAAACTGGATGTTTGCTGTTTTCAATTGGACGACACTGTCAGAAAACGCTGCCCACTGTGCGCATACACACAACTTGAATTTTCCTCAACTTTCGCTTTCAAGCATGAAAATAAACCAGAGAGTGAAAAAATTATGGATTGCCCTCTGTGAGTCTGTTCCTCTCAGAGCTTCTTTCTTTGGTGCGGCTTTGGACAAGAATTTGGTTTAATTCCACTAACTTTTGTTGGTCAGATAATTTATGATCATCATCATCATCATTTATAGCTGCAATGATTAATCGATCACATCAAATGCCAGCTATTTGGATTATCAATTAATCACTTCAGGAAAAGTTAAGATGCGCTCTGTTAGAAAGTAACAAAACAGATTTTTTTCAAATTAATCCATACATAAAATTTTAAAAAGTGCAGATTTTTTAAGGATTTTTTGTGGGACTATTTCTTGGCCAGGAGCAACACCTTTGGGTAGAGTCAGGTTAGCGATACGCCCCTGCTTTCAGTCTTAATGCATTGCAAAACTAGGGCCATCAGTGGTTAAGTACAGCAACATATAGTTTCACCACTTTAAAGTATCAACCCTACCTATTCAGATTGGACAGATATTACACATCGGGATCATGATTATTCACTATGAACCGAAATTTCCCTGCATCTGACCTCAAAGGAGGCCCCCTCATAGGGTAAGATTATCTTCAGTATGCTACTTTTTCCACCATTGTTGTAACAGTAAGTAACATACCAAACAAACTCTCCTCTACATCTGCTAACAGGTATGTAAAAAAAAAAAAAAAAGATCAACTTGTGGTCCAGACAACAAACCACATGCTGCACAATGGCTAAGTACCACAAATACTCAAAATGGCATATGTTTATATGTTCACTCCTAAGACAGGAGGCATTTCATTTTTAATCATTTAGCTCTGGTTTTGACGATTCACTAACAGATATGTGGCTTGGGCCTCTGCCCATCATTTTCTCAGCAAAGCCAGCAGCACCACAGGTTGTGGTCGTGGTTTGGAGTTTATTTTAAAAAAAAACACTGCGCCAACCTCTCTGACGTTTACTGTTTATATGCGCCACCCTCCCATCCCCAACAGTAGCTTTTTCTCTGAGTTCACATCGACGAGCCAGTGACTTAATGTTTGGTGATTTCAACACTCACGTTGATGATTGTTCAGCTAGGTTTGACTTTAACTTTGAACTGTGGTCTACATGTCTCTGGACCCAGACAAAGCCCCAGTCACATGCTGCACTTTAAACTTGCTCAATTTTGAAGATTCCCACATCTCTCATTGTAATTGCCTTGTCCTAAATACAGATAAGGAAAAAACTGTATTTGTTGTCAATCTTTATTTTGCTTCTGATCACAACACTGTTTCAGGTGATGCAAAGACTTCAACCAAATTCACTGGATTAAAGCTTTTATTGAATACTATAGGTAGAAATTCCTTCAGTCATAAATCACATATTGCCTTTCAAATCCAACTGTAACTTCAGAGAGTCACAATGAAGAGTCATTAACGACTGACCTGCTGTCCATACTGCATGCTGCCCATAGTGCCTGGTGTTCTGCTCTGCATCCCCATAGGATACCTCTGAGGGCCTGGAGGTCCGTAGCCCTGCCCTGGGTAAGAACCTCCATGCTGGGGTCCAGGCCCTGTAGGGGGCCCTTGCTGCTGCTGAGAGTAGGGGTTGGGTCCTCCATATGGCTGGCTACGCATCTTCCCTACCTGGTCCATTGGGCTTGGAGGCTAGAGGATGTACAGAGAGAATGTTTCAATTAGCTGACACAATGGATGGATGGATGGATGGATGGATAGATGGATAGATGGATAGATAGATAGATAGATAGATAGATAGATAGATAGATAGATAGATAGATAGACAGATAGACAGATAGATAGTGTGGTAGTTCGGGCACCAAAATTCTCTGGAAAAGGTTTGACTTCAGAAATAATTGCCTGTCATTCACTCATGGGTTTGGGGTTGATGGTTATGGTGCGTCTACTGTGCAGTCACACACCCTAACAAGCTATAACAAGCATAATGATGCAACTGATTGTTCAGAATCCAGTGATGTGACAGTTCAAATATAGTCTGAGCTATTTTGGAACCTTTCAGTGGGTTTTCTTGACAAAGCATTACTCAGCAATGAGCACAAATGATAACTCCACCATTGCAATGCATCATCTCATAAACCAGTCACAGTATAATCAAGCAGATATAGAACAAAAAGCAGGAGGGGGAGGGAAAAACAGTAGTGGATTTACTTTCCTACTAGAAAGGGAAAAAATTGGCCATGAATGAATGAATGAGCCCACTATATCCGCCAGGAGCGTTTCCCTGCCCAGGAGATCATTGTGCCAGTGGGTGGATACTGTTACGGCAGAGACGTCGGGGAGGGTTTCTATGAAAATAAGCTTAAGGAAGTGGAAGTGTCTGCGGTGGCTGGAGCTGGGCCCACCCCTCAGCTGGAGCCACGTCAGGACGGGGGCCGGGGTGGCGGCGGTGGTGGCGGGGGCTGACCTTGGCCGGCTTGGACGCGGGGAGATCCACATGGCCCGGCAGGCAATGTTACTGGGCCAGACAGTGTTTTCTGGCTGGAGATCCAGGGAGGGAAACGGAGGAAGAGAAGGGGGGGGGTTTGTAATGAGGTAGCCTCGCCTGTCAACAGCTGGAGCCAAGGTCATAAAGTGTCTGATGCTGTGTTTGTGTACATAAGAGATGAGCCTGGTGGAATCCCCCCAAACACAACACACCTCCAGTGCAACGAAAAATAAATACAATTTAAAAAATGGAATTCCAGTGAACTATAAATGAGCTGGTCATTCCCTGAATATCTGAAAAACTACATTCACACCAGGGCCTGTGTGAGTATCCTCTTGGTTGGCGCAATCCAGTGCCATCAACTCATCATACCGCTGGCAGCCCCTGTGTATTCCCATCAAACCCACTGCAGCAGCGTCTGAAAGTACGAGCCACAATGGGGGCTTTGAAGTAGCAACACCTCCTGGCCTGCTGACCTCAGGCAGCAGACACAAAGCTTTCATTGCTTCCCACGGTTATTAATCTGTGTGTGTGTGTGTGTGTGTTTTTCCTCCCCCAAAAACCTCTTTTCCTTGGTTAAGGGAGACAACCACCAAGGCTATTTATAGCCAGCGAGACGGAGAGGGCAGTCTGCCGAAAATGTAACAGGTCCCAGCTGCACTGCTGTTTGAACCTGGGCCAGGCCTTGCTCTTCCTGGGTTTTAATAAAGCAGCAGGCTTTGGCACTCTATGAATGACAGAGCTGCAATGAGAAAGACGAGGTCAGGTGGGGGGTGCCTCAGCAGGAGACTGGTGTGTGTGATAATATGTGTATGTGTGTGTGTTGGGGGGATTCTGTAGGTGTAGTGTGGGTGGATGGGGGAATCAACAGGCTGTCAGGATGGTCAACCAACATTACCCAAGATAACATATTCCATTCCAGGTTTTCCCTGTAGCCTCCCCCAGGCCACACTCTCCTGAGCTCCTCCAGGTTCAGGAGAGTTTGTATGTGTGTTATGTTTTGTGTGTGTGCGGAGGAAGGGAGGGGAGGAGGACGCGGGGAGGGTGTTACTACGCTCCCCAGGGTCATTACCGACCGCACCGTGGGGGGAAGAGGTAACAGGTTCTGGTAGGCGCTCTCCTATGACCTCTAATGCACTTTTAACCCCAGTCTGGTCTGCCAGGACAGACAGCATACCTCCCCCACCCCCCACCTGACGCTATGATGATGCGCAACACACACTGCTCAGATTAAAGATGACTAGTGGAAATTACTGAAGCTAGCACCACCTTCGATCCATTGCAGACAAGTGGATTTGTCCAGTTATGGCAAATAATAAAAAACCTTCACATTTCCACTAACAAAGCTGGAGAAGACTTCTTACACGAGACAGAAATATGCTGTAGCTCTTTCCTAATGAGCTGCTTAAGCAGTTAGACAGAGGCTCCTGTATCATTCGTAAAGTGTGCCACCGAGGCCTGAATCACCTGCTAACATCCTCCAATCCACAAGAAAAATGACTAGTATGCTAACAAACTACAGAGCAGCAACACTAAAGGTAAAATCTATTTCTCATTTAGACAAAATCTCCCAGCAATGACCAGGGCCATAAAACAATCAACCTTCTTCCTCACCGATTTCGGTCGATATTCCGCTGGCGGTGAGAATATTTCTACACCAGCTTGTGTACCCGCTTTTTCATTAAGGAGGCTGACAGCTCAGGCCCCGGCTCAGCATGGAGAGAGGGCTGGAAAAGTACAGCTCAACTACAATCAGGGTTTCCAGCTCCCTGAGCCACGTGGAGAATCAGTGCTGACGTCCTCAAAACAAAACATGTGTTGGTCTCTCTTCCTCCCTCATGTTTAATTTAACAGCCACTTTGAAGATGGAGATAGTGGTCATTTAACCAGGTGATCAGATAGCAGAGATAAGTGTTCACTCAAGTGCTCACAAGTGTTAGACCAACATGTACCTTACAGAAATCTAAACTGTATTTTAAATGGAGCAGCTGACAATCCTGTGTATGAATATAATCACAAAATAATGTGATGTAGCAATATGAACATATTTTGGCAGTTTTCATGCCAAAACATTAAAACAAACTGTAATAATTAAGTGTTTTCTCTGGGAGAACAGAATGAAAAGCCAATGGGGAACAAAACTAATTAAAATAAAACTATTAAGATCATGATGATGTAACATGTGTTGGCATTTGTACCAAACAGACATTTTCTTACATCTAGAGAATAAGATTTGTAGGCCAGGGCATCTCTGCAGCAGTACAGTACTTCACTGTAACGCCGTTTTGTCACACATTTTACCTTTATTTAAACACTGCAAGATGGCCAAGTCCAATATCCAAACTGCATACTGCACTTGGCCATATTGAGATTTGCCTAACAGACCAAAATATGTTGTATTATTTTGAATAGTAGTGTCTTGAGCTGCCCATTTCATTTAGTTGGTTTAACAGATCCTTTGTTCCTTCAGTTTAATAAAATGTGGGTCTTCTTTAATATAGTGCTGGAACAATTTGCCAACATGTTGAATACAATCTAAAACCTATATAACAAACTTAGATAATGAATCATGCGTGAGAACAAACTTATCAACTAGCAGCAGTTGCCTCTTGTCTTGTTTTATATCAGTGTAACTTGAATATCAATCTGCAATCTGAAGACGTCACAGTGGGTTCTAGAAAAATCAAGAATTCTTTTTCATGCCTATTCTTTTCATGATTATTCAATTAGTCAAAAAATGTCAGCGAATTGTTGAAAAGTGTCCTCACAATTTCCAAGAAGTGATGCCTTGAGATTGCATCTTTTTGTCAGCCAATAGTCCGAAAACCAGAGACTCTCAATTTACCGTACATTTAAGAAGCTGGAAACTGTTGCTTGAAAATTTACTCAAACAATTAATCGAGTAATTGTTCAGCTCCAAAATATAATACAATATAATAAACAGTTTTAATCAAAAAGAACTAGAGCTGACCATTATGGCCTTGAACTAGCATTTATTACTACTACTAATATTACTAATTTTAGATAGATAGACTTTTGGATTCTCGCCAAAAGCTCTTCAATAATGCTAGGGCTGGGCATCAAATATCATGATGTTTGTAACCTTATATCGCAATACTGACACTGAAAGAATATTCTAATACTGTACAAAAATTAACACAATGAGATTTTTGCTCAACAATCATCATTAATATCCATATAATGACTAAGCCATTAAAGGCAAGTATTAGAAAATGTAGAACTGTCTGGTAATTAAGTAAAATTACACCATTTTACTGTACTGAGACTTTTAAACCGGGCAAAGACAACACTTATGCCACTTCACAGTATACAATGTATAGCTCTGCCAAAAGAGGAATAATCCTTAAAAGTTATGGGCACACCTACTTTTTTTTGCAAGATCCATCAATGAAACTACAATTTTCAAACTGGAGCTGTGGAAACTAAATCTGCAAAACCATGCTGATTCATGCACAACCAATGGCTGCCTAAACCACACATCATGCCATTACATTCAATACATGTCATAATGGCTTTTAAAGTATGTGTCTGCAGTCTGGTATGTACCTGGGGAATCCACGATGTTAAACCTGCTCGAGATGTCGGGTTTTTTTTTTTGTTTTTTTACTCCTCCGCCTCATTCGATCATGTTAACACATCTGTGCGCTGCACACTGGAAGAGAGCTGTGGCCAGTCTGCTGCTCGGCCCTTCATTGATCTGTTTACCAGCATTTTCCTCCTCGCATTGCTTAAGTTGTTCACATCTGACACACTATTATACATCCTCCAAGATCCCAAAGAGCTTTGGCTGAGGCCTTTGTGAGTGTATGTGTGAGTGTGTGTGTACTTTAACCACACTACACAGCCTCTACTGCATCTTTGTGTATAGAGGTCAGTGCCAGCCATAAAAGGCTCTGTTCCTCTTTCTCTTAGTTATAGAATGAGTGGCTCTTTAGATGCCGACACCAAGGCTGGAGTACTGCTGCTGTTGAGTAAAGTCCTTGAGCATCTGAATTTATTTTCCCACGTTTTAGAGTCTGAGTTGAGAATTTCATCATAGCCAAACTATGATTAAAACTAGTATTACTTTAAATATTACATGCACAAGGCTGAGAAAAAATGCCAGAGGGAACAACGTGCGTAGGCACTTAAAATTTGATCTTTTTAAATCGAGTACGTATTTCAAGGTAAAATAACATGCGAGCCAAAATGTTACATTAAATATGAAGACTCTGTAGATTTTCCCACATTGATAAAACTAAAATGGTCAAACTTTGTTTTTAAAAAGGTTGGTCACTGTTCAGGGTCTGACACCGAAGGCGATTTGTTTCTGATGTGCCAGAGCAAAACACTGTGGCTAGATACACTCTAAAGACAAAAAGCAACACTACTGAGTAGATGCCAAGTTTGAGTCCTGGTACCTTGATGCACAAACAACTACAAAAAATCTGCAGGATGTCATTTAAGCATTAGTGTCACCATCCCCACATACTAAAGCCCAATAGTCCCATTTAGTTCAATCAAGCTTTATTCAATATTAAACTCCATAACACTGTATCACTCTTTATTTTAAATCACATGTTACTGCTCAATGATAATTTAAGCTCACCGGGTCTAGGATCCACATCAGATTGTTCTCACTCATTTATACCAGCCATTTAAATACACCTGATTTTCTTATTAAGATCCATACATTACTCCCCAAGACAATAATAACAACAAAAAAAGTTGAAAAACACTGCATCTTGCCATTTAACATGAAGTTAGAATAAAATCCTGGATCTGTGCCTTTATCTGGAACTGCACCAAAAGTTAATGGGGTCTATTCTGGGCCCAGAGTCATTCAGCCCTAAACAAGAACACAAGTATATCTAAGATATGGATATTACCTTTTTTGTATGTGAAATTTCTGTGACTGCAAACATGACAAGAAGGGAGATTCCCTAACACATACAGATCTCAAGGCAGATAAAAAAGCTTTGCAGCAGCAACCCACTCATTTGCTTCTGAAACTGTCTAAAGGGCTCATTTTCATTCCAACATGTCAATTGCATATTTTAATGGATAAGATATATTTGATTTCTTATTTTGGCTATGGCAAAAGGCTAATTATAAACCTGAACTGGTGTGAGTTTTCAGTTACCAAACAGATTTTAAAAGCAGATAACTGAACTCTCATTTAAACCAAGGTTATAACAATCAACTGACTAATAATTATCTACTAAAAACTATCAGACCTCACTCAGGGCTAAACAGCCTTTTACTAAAATGTGCTTTTCACTGAAAGACCAGGATATTGCCGACATGTCTTCACTGCTCCACACAGCTCAAAGATTTGGAGCAAACATCCCACAAACAGCAGCTATGTCTCAAACATGCACATTGGATGGCAACTTAACTCACAGCACGGCACTGTCTCTTTTTTCTGCTCAGTCATCTAATCAATTTCTGGAGGAATCTCTTCCCCTCCCTTTTTTCCCCCTCTCTTCCATAAAGTAAATAAATAAATAAATAAGCACAATTAGCACATGGCTAATCTGCATAGAGGAAAGCCAGAGCACTCTTGGCAGAAGAGGTTGCACTGAGTATATTGTGTCATGACTGGGCTGCTGGTGGATATTGCAACTATTCAAAGCTGTGTGTGTGTGTCTGTGTGTGTGACATGGGGATGGGGATGGGGATAGGGATTTGTAAGGGGTTGGGGAGGGTGGGATGGAGGGTGGGGGTGGGGACTCTGGAGCAGTGCCTGAGAGCAGAGCTGGAGTCTACGGGGCAGAGTGGAGCAGATGGACCGGGGGGGACAGACGATAAACAACTGCTGCTAATTTAATCCGCCACACGGCCACATGGCCTCGGCTCGGCACACACACCATTGTTCTGCGTTAAAGCCCTTCGACACGCAACACAACAGCGCTAGCACACGCCAGCTAAGGCCGCCCTCATATGGCGGCTCAAACATCCCATGTCAAAGAAGAGCAGCATAACCTACCCTCTGACAGCAATGTCCACTTTTAGGCTCAGTTTTGTTCCTAAGAGCAAGTCCAGTGAACTTTGCTTACTCCACATCAATGCCGTGATCCACTATCACAGTGGAGCAGTCTTTAACCACTGAACACTTCCACTGCAGAAGTGAAGGGTTAAGTACTGTGCTCCAGGCCAGGCGACAGTGTTCCCTCATCCACTTTCTCCACTGACAATGCTTCAGGACTTAAAAGCCGACTGTAGTGTATCTAACTCTACATAAACTTTAAGATTAATGAAGAGATGAAGTTCTAGAGCTGCTAACCGTTTGTCTCTTATCAGTTGAACTCTTTGGAACAGTTTCTTGATCAAGTGACTGGACTAACGTCGGTATACTACTAACCAGAAATGTACAAATTAATATGAGCCAAAGGTGACAATAACATTTTTTGTTTGTCGGTCCAGTAGTCTAAAACATCTAAAACAATTAAGGGTTTATCAAATTCACACAACTGAATAGCTTGAACCGTAACACATTTTACATTTTTATTTGAAAATTAGTTAAAACTGACTTGCATGATTTCTTTTGTTATTAAAACGCCAATGGATTGACTTCAATGGTTCCTGGTTTGGGTCACTTTGATCAGTACTTTACTTTAAGGAAATGTTCTTGTATAGCTGTTTGGGATAACCTGAGGAAATTTCTACACACATAATTTTTTTGACAAATATTGCGATTCCTCAATATGAAGTATTGTTTTGGTACCAAAAGTCTTTTAAATGTTAACCACCCCTTACAGGAAGTGCGTGCAAAACTTATTGATTGCTGATATTGACCAAATTTAATCTTAACCAACTTCAACTGCAGTTTTACTCTCCAGATGCTGATGGAATCAAAATACGATATTCACATTTTAACAATGAACAACTCTTTTATAAAATCCCTGTAAGTTTAAGAATTCATAGAGGGAGCTACACATTGTGTGAATATTTCCCTTGTTCATAAATACACAGTATACACAGGGATAAACAAACAGCTGGTCTCAGCACCAACAGCAGTAAGGTACTCCTCCAGCAGCCATAAAGCTATAAAACAATCTAGACAAGTTGTTAAAACGAACTTTTAAGGAAAGCTGGACCACAGCCAACTGGTGTGCATAAATAGCTGGAGAAAGTAACTGAGAACGGAGTAAACAAGAAGCCAAGAAACTTGGGGGGGGGGACTTAAAAGGCAATGTTCTCAATTAAGCAATTAGTCTGCCTTCCCACTGCATCAACCTGAAAAGTCCCAACTTTGAACTGACCGCTGCATGACTCTGGATGAAAGCAAGGAAGACTTGGGTTTGGCAGAAGGGGGGGGTGGCAGCCTGCGCCTGCTGGTGCCATCATCCACACCGAGCAAAGGCAGCGGCACCCCACTCACCCAGGTGTTCATCCAGCTGTTCCGAGGAATTCAAAAGATGTTCAGGGAGGAGAGGAAGAAGGGAACTTGCACGCTTGACACAAGACAAAGTCGGCTTACACATCTCTGAGAGATGAGCGGGAAAACAAAGCCTTTCCAGGCCTATTTGAGGTTCATAGGAACAACAGAAACAACAACAACAGACAGACAAGAGTTATAAAACAACACCACTGCTGCGGAAATAGGCCCCTGTATTTCTGAGCATCCAGAGGCTAAATATAATAGATTTTCCTAGGTTTGTTCAAATGTAGTTTGATAGAGGAATTTTGATAGGCTTCATTTTACACTTACTTCAGCAATCAGACCATCAATTCAGTTAATGGTAATGTAGATTTACAAAAAAATAAACATGTCTCCACAGTCCACGGTATAGTAAAGGTTTACTCGTACCATTTGCTCTCCTGTGATTTAAGTTGAACCCTTTGTTAATTGTCATTATGTGAGCCTTTTCCAGGAGAACTAGGCAAATTCCATTAGAAACGCACAGCTAGTAAGTGGAACTTGAGTCTGGGCCTAAGAATCAGGGGAATATTTTCATCAAATCTATGTTGAAGATGTTTTTTTAAACTATGTTTTACACAAGTTCTGAACTCCTTTCAGGAATTAACTGAAGCAGAGGTCGTCTGTGGAACGTGTGTGCTTTTGAAAAGCGAGGGTGGTGTAACAGCGTGCAAATTAGCAGTAACATAATAGATGGAATAGTGAACAGGAAAAGAAGATTTAGCATATGTGCAGTCTGACCACTTTAAATCAAAAGTTAAAATCCTGGAATATATTCAACTTCGCCAAGTGAAGTGAAAAGTTGAAGTTATCCATTTAGCAGACACAGATCACAGCAATCAAGTTGAAAGATGTAATAGTCTTGTTCATCTTCAGGTTTTGCAAACACATCTTTACTATTGGCTCAGTAACCGAAAAATAAAAAAAAATATATAGAAAAATGCCTGCTTCCAAATAATCAAACATGGATGTGTAATGGCATGCCATTACAAGTTGAAAGAAATGACTACAAAATTTATTTTAAACCAGTACATTAGAATGTATTTTAATTCATCCTTTAGAAGAAATTCAATTGAGTAATCATATTGAGTAAACGATGACTGGTAAATAAATAACAGCAGTTACTTGGTGTTAAATGGTTCCCAGTGCTGCACTAATGGGCCCAGCGTGCTCTGTTAGGTGGATCAGAGCAGCTTGCTGAGAACCGTTCAGTTATTGCCTGATAATAGAAAAAAAAAAGGAAACAAAGAGGGCTGCCTGCTGCTGCCTGCCCTGTCAGTGTGATGCTGAGGTCGGAGCTACAAGAGAGTGAACATTCGCCCTGACTGCTGCCTGTCAACCTGTCAGGCCAAACTTATATTTCCAGGTGACAGCGGCTTCTCAGGAGCGAAACGAGGTGAGGGGGTGTTTGAACTGGGAGCTCAGAGAGGCTGAGCGCAGGGCCGGTGGGCACAGTGCACACTGCGGTGGGAAACAGTTGAGGCCAAACCAGATGTTTAACGTTTAGCTGTGGAGTATAAGTAAACTCCAAGTGATGCAGTACCAGTCAAATTCACGCAGCCGTTCTTCACTAAAAAAGTATTTTCTGCCCTTTTTTTCGCCACACTTGTGTCTTCAGACTCAGACTCATCCTCTGAGTTAAGATTTGACTCTGGCACACTACTAGGCTTATTGGGGAGAAAGATTCCACCAGATACATGTCCGGGCCATTACGGCTCCAATCTGGTTTTGCTCTTATGTACGCCGTACAACAACCCCCACTGGTTGTGTTTTGAGTCTGCCACAGCGCAGTAATGTTGACAACTGACATCATGAGATCGAGGAGTTCCCACAATAATCACATAATCACTCGTGACTGCAGTTGATCAACATGATGTTATATGTTATATAGTTGTGTCAGTGCATGACTTCCTGTCTGCTCTGTGCTAAATTCAGGTAAATTGCTGCGTTGTGCTCCGGCATCCGTCAAAATAGAAGTCCTGCATATCTGTTCCAGAGGGCTTCTGACCTCCAGAGCTGGGACAGTGAAGATACGCAGCACAGTGGACCTGGTGGAAGTTAACATTTATAGACTAGAGTGAAACCTATCAGCTCCTCCTGCGTGGTGGGGCCGTAATGCAGAGGAAGTTTGTTTCACCATTGCTCGCTCAAAGTGAAACCCTCGCCTTCCGTGCTCGGAACAACTTTAGGACCCCCCCTGTCCACTTACAGAGCCATTCCCTATTCCCTGCCCCTTTCACACACATTGATCTGCCACTTGTGATTCCAGGTTCTTTGAGATTTCCACCAGTGTAAAAAAAAAAAAAAAAAACACCAGCAAACTCACTGGTCGTACATGTCTCACATTTTGGTTGTAAAATGTGACCAGTTGGTTGCAATCTGGATCCCTGATGGTGCAGCTGTAATAGCTCACAGAATTAAAAATAGCCAACAACTGAAAGCTGACACTAAATGTTGTATATTCGACTTGCATCAACTTATTATTAGATAAGCCCGAACCAGATTCATCTAAAAATTTCCCCAATTTCAAAATCATTTTTGGAGGCACATTTCTGCATGTTTCAGTTTAGACAGCTGTGTGTGCGCGTTTTTACTGGACAACAATACTGAAATTTTGGTGGGTAATACATAGGATTTGATAGTTATTGTGACATGAGACTATATACCGTCTTTGAATTTGAATACTTTTAAATGTGATACAGCATAAGTGTTGTCTTTTCCTGGTTTTTAAGGCTGTATTACAGTTAAGTGACGTCATTTTCTAAACTTACCAAACCGTGCTTTTTGAGGGGGTTTCACATTGTAGAGATATAATTTGTGTATCGCTATAAACTTAAAAAAAAAAAGGTTTAATTCAATTTCTCAAAAAGCTATAAAAAAAGTGTTGTTTGGCACTGGTATCACGCTCAGGAGTAATATTAAAACATCTCAAATGATATCCAGGCTTATGAATGACTGTTTATTTCTGTTTGATATCCTTTTCGGTATGACTAACAAATCTATTTTAAAACTTTTTATCTATCAAATCTAAACATGAAATATCCAACAGCTATAAAGTAATGCTCAACAAATTCCTATTTAAATGTCGTACCTTTGCTGTGAGTGTTTACAGTTACGGTCGACTGACATTCCATAATAGACAACAGTGTGGCTTATTTAAGGCCACAACTGAGTACAGTGTAAGAATGGCAGTCTGCTCAGGTTACATGAGCACTCGGGTTAGAAACAGCGGTCTCTGCCCTCCACTGCTGCTCACAGATAACACACCTGATGCGTTAGCGTACAGCGGTTTCTCCGTCAGCATCGGAGTCAAGACAGTGATCGGTTACATCACGTTGCTGCGGCTCGACTCGGCTGCCGAGAAGGATGCTTATTCAGGCTGACCATTGGCACCCTGGACGACCCATTACGATAAGTGTGTCACTCACTACTATGCCAAAAATACCCTGGCTACTGAATGAGGCGAAGCCACTTAAGGACCTGGCTGGGTCACTGCCTGCCTCATGGTCAGAGTCACAACTCTGACACTGACGTCACACACGCACACACACTCTCGCCAGAGGAAAACATGCTCTGTCATAATCTGAATCACAGACTAGTAATCTAATAGCAATATTGAGTTTGTGCATTGCAGCAGAGCTGTCCACTTTTAAATAATAGCCTGCAGGTAGCAGTGAACGACTGTGTCCAACATGTTTCAGGCCTTGCTTAAAAACAAGTGGACAAGAGAGACTGTTAGGATTCTTAATTTGCACTCTCCCCTTCACAAAACAGAAGAGGTACAGCAATGCAAATCTTCAGGTCGGGAGCGGAGCATGCCAACAACAGCTGCACAACCACACGTTCAAGTATCACGATCAGAGCTCAAACTTGGCATGAGCCAGGCACCATACACTGTTCAAATGGGTCTTTGGTGCATAAATCACAGTCACCTGCCACACAAGCCACAAACAATGACACCAAACAGCCTTCTGCTGTCGCTTTTGTCTGTATAACTGTGTCCCTGCTGACCACTGGCTGCTCTTTATTTTACCCACGAGCCGATCAAATCAAAACAAAACAATGGCTCTGTATCAAACAGGCTGCCTGCTGCACTACTGTACAGAGAGGTGGCATTTAAACTTGTGTAAACATTGGCCTCTTTCAATGAAAAACTTACATTAATTATTGAGGCCAGTTAAAAATACGAAGTGGCACATATACAGTACTTTAAGAAACCAAAAAGTTTATTTTAGAGTCCAAGAACGTCCATGCCCAAGGCTATACAAATTAGCCCAAATTCTTTCAATAACAATTTTGTTTTGTATATCCCAATATAACTGTGGCCACAACTGATCATTATGTTCTTCGTAACTTAGTGTCTAAACTGATGTTGTTAAGTGTCAGAAGTGTCAAACGGTGAAATAAATAGTGAATTACCTTGCTCTGCTAACAAATGACAACTATTTCTATGATCAATCACTCGTTGTATACATTTTTTCAAGCAAAAATGTCAAACTTTTGCTTGTCCTAGCTTCTAAAATGTAAGGATTAGCTTCTTTTCTATGTTATTTCAGATAGTAAATTAAGCTTATTTGGGTTATTGGTTGTTTGATGACAGGACCATTTTGTTTTGTTACTTTTCAAAAACTAAATGAAATGGATTAGTCAAGAGACTGACCAACAATAAAAATAATTGTTAGTTGCAGCCCTGAAAAGTTTTTTTAAAATTGCCAGAGGCTGACCATCAAATTTCATATGTCCAACAATCCAAACGTTTGATCAGCGAACAGCCCAAATCACAATGATGCTTAGTTTAATTTCATTTAAAACTATGAGAAACAGTCAATATTCACATTTGAAATGCTGGGCCCAAAGGCTGAGCATTTTAGTTTAAAAAAAATGTTTAATGGAGCACTAATCAAAACAGTTTGCTTATTATTTCATCAATCAACTAATCCATTCATTTAATTATTTCAGGTTTGTAAAAGCAGCAACATCTCACATTTAAGAAGCCAGAAGCAGCAAAAACTTGTTAACTGTATTGTTGTTTCACAGAACATCCTTAACAATTACAAAACATTGTTATTGATTCATTTTCTATCAAACCATTAATTGACTTGTCACTCAGGCACTCTATGGCTGCTTTCCTATTCCTCAAAGATCTAGTGTGTAAGGCTTGCACTGGATTCAAGATCTGTGTATTGATCCATCACTGGTTTTGCAAGATTACTTCAGTCTGCACAGGCTTTTTACCAGCTCCTGCTTTACTTAAGTGCCCTGCGCAGCTTTGGTTTTATTAGCCTCAGAAAAGGCTGAAACAGTACATACCACATTAGGCAAAACAGAAAGCAAGGATTTGACTGGAGGGCACAATCCACAAAAACAGACATTAAGATTGAGCTCCAGAAAAGACATAAAAAGAGAAAACCAACTGTTCCCTGTGTGCTTATGTTGCCTTTTCCATCTTTATATACAACATACAGTGTATGAGCCTTTGGCTTCTTTCCTGCAGAGAGCAAAGGTGAGGGCTGCCTGAGAGCTGGGAGGAAGTATCATTCTCTACCTTCTAGCATCAACAACTGCACCAATTTAAAGGTTAACCACTTTATTCCATAAAAACACACACACACCATACGTCATGTAAATGAAGTCTGTAGTCTCACACAGGCTCGGAGAAGGATATTACTATGCTAATATGGAGCATTTTAGAAGCTAAATGTCAAAAGAAATGAATTACCTTTACATTCCAGCATGCCCTGATGCTGCAGCCCAAGTTTGACATTTGTCCGTGGAGGAACTACTTTTTCACGGTTTATTTTCAATGTGTAACTCTGGGCGTACAATTATTCTGATTAGTAATTTTCCAAAGATACCTTTCCATAGCTTGTGGAAGTCAATACACATGGAAATGTTCAGTCAAATCTATAAGCATCTGGATGATGGTCAGCTTTGTACCCTATTGTTTTGTCATTTTTTTCCTGGAGTGATTTGTATCAAAGACTCATAGGGTCTTCTGGATGATGCAACCAACAAAAAAACAAAAGGCTGCGTTGGAAAATGTAACAATGTCTGATGCTGTCAGCGGGATGAAAAGGGCGATGTTACCAAAGAACGACGGATGGCTGGTGACACGTGGTTTAAGACCAGGTCAGAGAGGATCCTGAGGCAGCGGCAAACACACACACACACACACACAACACACGTACACACACTCCCAATGACCATCAAGTAACTGCCGCACTTTAGACACAAATACACACAGCTGTCAGGGGCAGACGAAGATCATTCACAAAACACCCTCCCCCCCTCCCCTGGGTGTCACTGACACCGTTTCTCCCTCATACGCACACACACATGGACGGAGTTGCCGGGAGGCAGCATGCTGTCCATGTGGCCTGTGGAGAATCATTACTCAGCAGTGCAGACTAAAGAGCCGAGAGTGAACTTCCTTTTTGAACGCTCAGGCTTCCTCTTCTCCACGGCACCAACCCCCACAGAAAGGAGTCCCAACAGTAGCTGGAAGTTGTTCTGCATGTTTTCTTAGAAACGTCAATTGTGCTGTGTGAACAGGAACAATTCAGAGAGTGTGAAGCCCGCTGTCACAGAACTGTATATCACTTTCTAGTGATTGTGTACAGGTTAATACTCCGCGAACTTTCCAGTGACGCAATACATGTGCATCTAAAATGGTATAGTTTAACAAGAATTGATATGCATCATTTCAAATACAAAAAAATATTAGGTACAGCCACAACTATCAATTATTCTCATTTATATTCAAGAAATTACCATTTAGTCGGTGAAATGAATGAAAACAATTGGAAGGTCACGTATCAGAAGGGATTCAGTTTACACAACACAACAAATCCCCACATCAGAGAAAGGGGAGGCAGCAAGAATTTTGGCATTTCATCTCAATTTTCTGCCTTTCAATTCACCAAGTTATTTATTGTTGTAGCTCTATTTATTAATCCATTAGTCTACAGATTAATTTCTCAATGATTTGATCCATAGAACGTAAGATAGCAAAGACTAATCAATTATTTGTCAACTATCAAATTAATCTCCAACTATTATGAAAAGAGTCAAAATTCTGATATCCAGCTGCATTTGTGATTGTTTTCATGTTTCTTTCCTTCTCTGTGACAGCTGACTGAATATTTTTGGACGATGTCCTCTAGACATTTGTGATGACATCATCATCACGGATGTGAAAACACAGATCAACATTTTTCACAACTACTCGATTATTCGGGAACATAACACACAAATAAATCAACTGAGCATTATTATTTACTATCATTAGTAAACCTGATAGAGCTGCAGCAAATAGCATGATATGCCCATTACAACTTCCCTGACCCACACGACACCTTGAAATGGCTTGCTTTCAAACCTTTAGATGTTTACCTAGTTTATTATCACATACATCAAGCGAAAGCATTAAAACCCACATAACTGACAAGCTAAAACCAGCAGATGTTTGATATCTTTGTCCAAAAATATCAAAAAAGCTCGTGTTAATCTTGATTGACTTGAATAATTATGAAATAGTTTCTGCACAAGTCACAACCTTCTTCATCTTAAACTCAATGGTAAATACTTACATCTGTATTGTTTCAAATACAGAAAAGTGAGTAAAGTCTCCCTTTTTGTCATAATTACAGCTCCAACTACTATCAATTACTTATCTACCAATTGTTTTCCTGAATAATTGATTAATTGCTATATTTATCAAATGTCCACAGAGAGCTAGAACGGTTTACGCTCAGAGAAAACTAAAGAAAATTGGAAATGTTTATTTTTTCTGGAATACCTGATTTTTAGCATTTTCTTAAATGATTGCTCATATTATAAACACATAATCACAATATTTGGCATTAGAGCTGAAACAGTCAATTAGTAATTTTCAGGCAAAAAAAAAATGCTTCAAAAACGTGGTAATTTCCTGTTTTTCTTTCATTTACGTGATCGTAAACTAAATGTCTTTGGGTATGGGACAGTTGGCAGACAAACAAGGCTTCACAATGTGCTTTAGGGAACTGTGATTAAGAGATTTTTTTTTTTTGACAGTTGAAGACTTCCTGACCGATTGATAATAACAAATTATCGTCAGATGCCTTTTGTTTGGAGATCACTTCAAATATCATGTCAGAAAAACACATTTAATGATGCTGAAAGTGACACCATGTGCAGAACCTTTGTGTTGTCAAATTTCCAGGATGATCCTGGTAAGACTGAATCTATCCTCTAACAAATGACACACTTAACACAGCTCTAGTGTGCTAAATAAGAGCAAACAGGCTTGTTTAATGCTTTAATTAATTTTACTATGGAAAACAATGCCGAGCCAGGCAAGACATTTGCTCTGTTAAATATTAAATATGTTCCATCTTCATTTCTTGATAGTTTTTGACACAGTAAAGCTGCCATGAAACTGTTTATTTGTACGCCACTTTCCAATTTGCAGCGGGGCTTCCCTTGTACATCAGCAGCAGAACTGTGCATCTATTAGCAGCAGTCAATTTAACACCCTGGCTTTGAAGTTCTTTCATTATGTTTTCAACTGTGGGACTTTCTCAAAGAAATATTTACAAAGGTGTATTCGATTATGATTTAATTCCAACTCAATATGGGAAGTCAGCCTTGCAGAGCCGAGGGCATCCCCAATGGCTCGCTCCCATGTGTTAGACTGAGGGAAACACCTGGCGTTATACCATCCAAAACAACCCCACTACAATCCACTTCACACAATTTGTTTATGTGTGAGGCATAATGAAAACCCATAATATTAGCCTTCACCCACCACCCAATTAACGTATTAATTCATCTTCTGCAGGTGGCTAAAGGCAGGCAGAGTGGCCCCATAAAAGAAAGAAATAAATAAATCACCCAGCCAATCATTACCGGTGATATTCGCAAATTAAAAACCCAATTGTGGCTCTGTTAATGAATGGAGAGCGAAAGCATTTCATAAACTCTCTTAACACACAGCCTACAGCACTTATTATGGACAGCTCTACTGCAGAGGATGAACTCCTTACCTGAACTTAAAGTCTACTGGCTGCCACATCAAACGCGCAAGTTCTCCAAGTGAACATGATGTGGCCTCATGTGAAATCCCCATGCTTTCATATGACAACAGTTCATGTTCCAAAAACAGAAACCATCATTTAATCTTTCATTTTTGCCCTTGTGAGAGGTGGTGTCCTCCAGGTACCATACCTGAGATTAAATCTATTAAGATAATGGGTTCTGTGCACCTACACCTATGACACCAGGACAAGAAAAAAAAAACTCCTGCAGGGGTTTGAAGTTATTCCAATTCTTCCAAATGTACTGACACTAATGAGAGTTTGACACAGTCTGTTTGCCTTCTGCATAAATACAGTTTCTGCTGCCTTTAACTCTGCTTACAACCAAAATGGTCAATTACCATCCCAGACACTCTATCTTCACTTGCACAGTCAGAAAGAGCCGGGGCTTATTTAGCAAAGAGCTGTTCTGAAAACACATGAAAAAACCTGCATGGAAGTCAATCTAGTGATCAAAAAGTGTTAAGACTGTTGGGACAGGTGTCAGAGTTTTTGCTTAAGATATTGAGAGGATATGAGCACAAACAAATTTCATTTCAAAGCACTCTAACAATATTTGATATATACCTTAACTTGTGTGCTTGCTTTAATGGTAAAACAGTGCTGTCACTAACATAATGTAACTGTCAACTACAGCAAGTATTATAACCATGAATTCAAGAAAAGTGACAGCCGGATTCTTTGCTCTTCGAGACATTAAGATGTAACAGCAAAGATAAGACACATATTCTGAGTTCATAACTCTAATTTGACACTTTCAGTCTTTGTTCTGCCCACAACACAACCAGAAATACAGACTCAAACTAAAGAGAGGTGATGCACGAATTCAATTAGATGAATGTTGCTGAGTCTGTCCCACTCCCAGTTAAGATATTACATGAACTAAAGATTACATGCGCAATTTAAAAGCAGTTCTTCTCTTAACTAAAACTGTTTAGACCTGCAGCGATTAATCAGTTGTCATTCAATTAATCACCAACTACTCTGACATTCAATTCAAAAGTACGTTTTGGGGAGAAAGTGGTCAAAATTATCCGATTCCAGCTTCTTAAATGTGAATATTTTCTGATTTCTTACTCCTCTATCACAGTAAACTGAGTATCTTTGGGTAATGGACAAAACAAGACACTAATCTAGTGACTGAGAAAGTAATTGGAGGCAATCAAATATATTAGTTGGCTGATTAAATTGGCTAATATTGGTCTATCACAGATATATACCTGGCACCACCATTGTGGTCGCACATGTGGCAAAAAAAAAATCATTCAAGTGTGACTAAACATGTTTTAATTGGTCGCACCTGTGCTCCTGAAATTTAGTAATTTGTTTCTTATACTACTGTTATTGTTACAATGGTTAACGTTACTTTTCGTTGCAGGTGCTGTGATTCAAATGTCAAGTTTACTCCTGTCTACAATCACTTACATTCAGTCTCAAGAAAATAAATGAAAATGTATTATTAGGTGCACCTAAATGATTTGCTGGTGCATCTAAATTATAAAGTTCAGCGCACCAGTGCAACCAGTGTAAAAAGTTAGTCTTGAGTCCTGTGTATTGGTATCTGCATTTATGTTGCCCAACAAGCCAAGATTTGAAAACTCCTCTTGATTAAAATTATAATGCAGAAAAAGAAACTTTGATTTATAATTACTAAATATCCATTAAATTCAATGCACTAGCGTCACTTTAGATGATAACGTTTATGGCCGAAATCAGCCTAGATATCTGTAAGAGACATTTTTGCTTCCTAGCATCAACCCCAAAAATCACATATTGGTTGGGGCTCTCAAAATGATCAACAATGAAAATAAGCATTAACTGCAGCCCCCAATTCCCATTGCAAGTTACCTGACTGAATATCTTTGGGTTGTAAACTAATTCAAATAATTAATTGTAGATTGTGCTGTTCACTAGATGGCAATTGCAATAAATAAGAACATAACCCTCTGGTCATCTCATTAGTTGTTCTTAAATCATGGCTTGAAAGAGGTGTGATCTTGTCAGTGATGTAAAAAAAGGCATCTCTAAAGCATGGGAATACATGTTTACAGTTTGATTTAACACTCATTGATGGCCAAAAAGGAGCTTCAAGCTGAGAAATTCAGCTCATCCACACTAACTGAGATGCTGTCAATTCACTGCTGGCCTTGGGTAAGGCCGCTTCTCTGCATGCAGGAAGTGACAAACTGAAACAAAAAAGGGAAATCCAAAATTTCCCTCAAACAACAGTGCATTACACTATAGAAACAGACTAATCAGCATGCCATTTCCCAGCGCTTTAGGTATATTTTTATAAAGAATCACAGATCATCCCATTTAATGAACATGACTACAACATCTGCAAAAAATTTTAAACAGAACCATTTTGCTGACATTTAGACAGAGGTACAAATGTACAAAGTGGCACTGTGCCACTGTAAGTGTCCACAACTGACCCTGTTGTCATGCAGCAGAGGGGCAATCAAAATGTGTGAAGAGCTTGCACCTTAAAAGGTTCAAGCAACAAGTGGTGCCATCACTCCACCAGATGAGCAGTCTGTCCCTAATGACCACTCTTTTGCTTGAAATAAAATAGTAAAACACAGCACACCTTCTTGAAGACATTAACCAACACAGATAGCGCATGACCTCCGCCATTATATATCCATATATTTGATCAGTGGTCACCTCATGTTAAAAAAATAAAGATGGGAGCGTGCAGTTCTCAATCAATTTGAATTTTTGGAGAAAATGCATTCAAAATATTGTCATTTGCAGGTTTCATGCTATATAAATGAAAAGCAAAGATAAACAATTCAAACTTTGCTGTAAAGGTACACTCTTCAAGTGTGATGTCTTTGACACGTATGACACCAACTGTCGAGTAAAAACATGACACATGTGGCCGTTATCACTGGAGACAGAGATGTAGATAAGCATTGTTGACATGGTTGCACTCTTGTGCATGTGGAAGTTAATTAGACAATTGTAAACCTGCTGGAAAAAAAAAACAGGTTGTGACACTGGGTGGATGCCTCCTCTCACTTGTAAACACAACTGCAGCCAGTACGACTCTCTCACGTGGCCACGAGATCTGCTGGCACACAAGTCTCCTCAACTCCTGATCTGGAAACAGTAGAGAACGGTTGTACAACGGGGCTACATGACCACACCTACTCTATCTGCTGTACCAGAGTCAGCCCACTTGAACAGGCAATGCACACAGCGTACCCAAGAGCTAAGAAAAAAAAAAGAAAAGAAAAGGGGAAAAAAAACTTGAGGTGCACATCTGAGGTCAGCAGCTAAAAATGACAGTGGAACTGTGACTCAGCACATGTGAGCTCCTTAAGGTTTGATGAAACAAATCAAAACAATGCGGGAGCTACAGGAGTACAGTCATCATGCAAATTACTGCAGCGGAGGAAGTGAACAAACTGTGTTCTTAAAATGCTTTCAATAAATAAAAACAATGAGAAAGATAGGATTATTAACATAACATTCTGTTTTCTGGTGTATTTCTCTTCCTATGAGAGGATTAGGTAACATTTTTTATTATTTTTTTTTAAATTCATATTTTTAGACAACTTGAAAAATTGTTAAAAATGAATAAAAAGACCCAAAAAAAAGACACTAGGAATACGATGTCTTGACACGATGGAGGATAGAAGCGGGCAGAGGGGGCTGTTTTTCTGCAGCCTTCCATTAGATGCAATTATAAATGGCCGAGAGCAGAGGGATGGGGAGCCAATCAGATCTCGGCTCGCATGTCAACCTAAGACCAACTGTCTCCTGGCTCTGACAGCAGGATTTTACCTCCATAATTCAAATCCCAAAGCAAAGGCAATCTGCACTTTGCCAACTCCAACCAGCGGGGCCGTGTTTACAAGGCGGCACATGGAGGGGAAGCGCAGACCGAAAAAAAGAGGCGAACGGAGTCGAACCGAACCCACAATGAATGAAACCCTCCGTCAAGATGAATCAATCGCGGTCACAATCACACTTTGATCCGAGCAAACACTTAGCGGATGTAATTGTTGCCATTCACTGGACTGTGAGACACATCTCCACTTGACTGTGCAAAGCGGCTTTTTAAACGGACAGCGGGCTCTTTTCTTAATGATTATGCAAATTTTATTTAACGGCTATCGCTGTCATTTGCATCTTGTTTATTGCCCTGACAGCCTCTGACACAACTTTGATAGCACCGGTGGGAGCACGACACCGAAAAGGAGCTCTCTATCCGCGGATTCTCGCACAGATAACAGAGGTTACAGCTCTTAAATCTACAATGAGGCTGAAGGAGCACTGCGAAGAAATATCACCTTATCTCCCTGTGCACGCACACACACTTTCTCCTGACAAACTCCTGCTCTACTTAGTCAAACTCTTGCCCTGTACCCAGCAGGGACACACACTAATACCCACCACTCAGAAAGTTGTTTCTAACGGAATATGCGGCTTCTTTCTCTGTCTAAACACTATTGCAGGGGGTGGTATTGGGAGAAAGAGAGAGGCAGCCATTTTAGAGCTCTTGCTACATAGACAATGGCTGGTCCAATGCAATATACAACTCTACAGTGCTTTCTCTGAGCTGGTGGCTGACTTTAACTATGTCAAAGTGTGTCAGAGCAGTAAGTGGAGTTTACCTGATTTCTGTTTGGAGGCTGTCCAGTGTTTCCCGGGCTCATGGGAGGCGGATGGTGGGTCCTTTGTTGCCAACCCGGATGGACCCCACCATACTGACTGCTGCCCATATCTCCTGGTCCCTTATTGGCCCCTTCCTGATTGTTATAGTCTCCTTGGGGGTAACTCGGGTAGCTCCTGGCAGAGCTTGGGGATGTCAAAAGCTGATTTAAAGTTGGCGTAGACGTAGGTTGTTGGTTTCCCATGTTATACCTCTGATTATTGTAAGAGGCAGCCATAGCTGTGGTTCCTCCTGCTGGCTGTTGCTTGCCTGGCTGCCCCCCAGCCGCCGGAGGCTGGTTGTTACGCGGGGAATTCATGGCCCCGTATCCTTGGCCCTGATAAGAAGTCCTGTTCTGGAACGGGCTGTAGTTGTTATAATGGTTAGGGTAGCCGTGTTCGTGTGAATTAGGGGGGTAAGGGTCCATCATGCCCGGCCCCGATGCAGCTGCCATGCCAGGGCTTTGTTGTCCGCCATGTTGATGAAAAGGGGCCCGGCTGTAGTGCTGGTTGTAACCGTAAGGAGGTGGAGGAAAGGGGCCCGGGTGGTGGTGTCCCATCCCGGGATGGTTATTCCCTTCGGGCCCACCTGAATCATTCTGATTACTGCTATTATTATTTACCCTGGGCAAATTCCCGTTGCCGTTCTTCATGTCAGGATCCCCTCCTCCCCCAGCATTTCCAGCATCGGTCCCGTCCTGCAGCTCCTTCTGACCAGGGGATCCGCCGTCAGGTCCCGGATCCTTATTTTCATGCTGTTTCTCTCCCGGTACCGACTCCTCCTGTGGGTCCCGATCCGGCTTTTTGAGTTCGGATGGCGGGCTAGTGTTGAGAGTGGCGACGCTGGCAACCTGAGCGGCCATGATATCCCTCTCTCTCTCTCCCCCACTCTTTCTCTACCTCTCTCTCTCAGCACGGCGACTCACTCACAATCAAACTCCGAATAACCATTGAATATAAATACAATTATATTTATAACAACGTACCCGTCGTCCCGGTTCATTCCCCCCTTTGCCCTCCGCCCGGACCGGTATCCGGTAATCCACCGCGACTCCGTTTAAAGTTAAAACAGAGAGGGGAAAGTTTGTGAAAGAAAAAATATATAAATACAGAGCCAGGGAAATGAATTTCACCGACACTAGTGAGTGTGTGTGTGTTGGAGGGGGGGCTTCTGTTACAGAACGAGAGCGCGAGCTAGAAATCAACCAAACCAGCACGAGGCTCCGCGAGACACAGCCATCTTACCAAGCTGTCGCGAGAAAATGAAAACCCGGAGCGGAATCCGCAGACAAATGGATCTGGACTGCGCCGACTGTCTAATAACAACATTGTTTATACCCAAGAAGAGCCATTATTGTGGGTCTAATGCGCTTTAAACTGAGCTCATACATAAAAATGTCGACGTGTTCGAGAAGCACTGTTTGTTAGTATAAAACACCGGTCATTCTGAGACTAATTAAGTGTTGCATATAGGTGAAAAGCTTATGCTAATGGAGATTCACAGCAATGGGCTGCCTGACATAGTAAGTAAAGGGGAGTTTTAGATTCGAAGGTATACATTTTATTTTATTTACAAAACGTGCTCTTCATCAGTTACATTATTGTATTTGGAAGACCTACCACAGCTATCCAGTGCTAGCGTATGTACGCTAGTACATCATATTTGATATTTTATGTGCTCAAAATATTCAATAGCTAAAATACTATCCTAACAAGTAGGCTGAACAGTATTTCAGTAGCTTCACATCCCTTTCCTCTACAGTGACCAGTCTGGCATATTTAACTTCAGCACATATATGAATTCAATGGCTCTTCCAGTATTAAACAATTAAGATGCCCTTTCCTTTACTACATTGCTCTGCCTTGAAGTAAACTATTCAACCATTCTGATTAGAAAAAAATTGCTTCATGCATGAGCTGTGTGTTGCTCTTTGTTACGTTCATTCCGTGCACTTTATCGTATTAGCTCGTTAAAGGAGTGGAACAAAATAGGCTTCTTCTGTTTGAGTGGCCTAATGGGTCGAAGTGACTGCCTCCATACTGCTTCCATGTGTCGAAGGCGGCAAATGAGAGAAGTGGGTACGGCGGAGGAAAGTAGAGGAAAGCATGAAATCACAACCTGTGCGTCTGCGTGCAGTGTGTGCGTGTTTGCGTGTGTGTGAGCGCGAGCGAGAGAGAGAGATCGAAAGAGAGAGAGAGAGAGAGGATAGAAAAAGGAAGAAGGATGGGGGATGGAGGGAGCCAGTCACAGAGCAGGAAGTGAAGATACAAAAAGAGAAACAGTGGTGGTGGAAAAGTGACAGTGAATAGGCCAGTGAAATTCAGCACACCACATGTTATCTGTTTTTTTGTTTTGTTTTGTTTGTTTTTTTTTAAGTCAAATCTCACGCCAACACACGAGAACGAGAAGAGATTTGGTGAAAATCATACAGTCGCCCTATACAATTAATAAGAACAGACATCCTATGTCTCTCCACCACTCTCTCTCTCTCTCCCCACCCCCTTTCTTCGTGCTCTCTGCCTGCCTGCCTCGCGCTCTCCTAGCAGCAGCAGCCTTCATGATGCCTTCCAGTGCTGTCGGAATTTTTGGAATCACGCCTCAAGATCGAAACGAACAACTCGTACAGTGTGAAATTGAAGGACTGGATGTCCAAGGAAAGTCTGAATTGTCCTACCACAGCCTCCCTTATTGCCCCCACGCTCGTTACACTGTGTGGGAAAGCCCTCTTACACATACACAAAATGCATACATCACACCAGACATGTTGGTAAACAGAGGCATTATCTACTTTAACAGGAAACAATCATGGAATAACAATGATTATAGAGAGTATAGATAACTATATGGATAAAGGGTAGTTAAATAGTGTCACGGTCACAAATTACATGTTTCAAATAAGATCATGTGAAAATGTGGACTACAAAAGTATCAAATGTCTTCTCTTTTAATGAATCAACCCCATAGTCACCCAATTCTTGACTAATAACAGGAAATAACATTACATGGGCTTTTAAAGTATTGTGTGTGGGGGCTCATGTGGAAAGATATTGTGCTATTTTTTTCCTGTATGTGTTTGATTTACAATTTTCTTATCTAGGGCAATGTAATACACATATTTTCTTTGCTTTTAAATTCGTGAAATGACTCTGAGATTCACAAAAAAAAAATTAGTAGCAAGCTGTGAAAACCTATCACCACTTATATAACGGTGTAAAGCGTATTCTTTCTAAGCAGAGTGCTGCGACATTGTGCGTTCACGAGCCTCGGGTGGAGCACGTGAACGCAGCATCGCCGCTTGCAAAAGCAGCAGAACTTTGCTATGTGAATGTGGGGGATGGGAAGCAGCAGCTCTCTGCTCTGCTCAGCCCTTTCTCTCTACAATGCGGGGCTTTCTGCTCACATTGCTCACCCTGTCCATGGAAAAAGAGATCCTCGTTTACTTGAACTTTTACTCAGAAACCAACAAAAATATCCACATGTATTTTAGAGCTGCAAATACTGCTTTTGTATGTTTAATAAAGAGAGAGTATGCAGAGTGGAGGGGGTCAGCTCAGCTGCTGTCTGCTTATATAGGTCTAAGGGAGGTGTGTGTGCGCCCGCGTGTGCGCGCGTGTATGAGTGTGTGTATGTGTGTGTGTGTGTGTTAGCAGAAAGCGCAGAGACTAGGCTGTGAGGGAGGAGGGGGTTGGGAGCTTCTTTTTCTTTTTAGCATAAACTTGCTGTTTATTATCAGGGGGTGCAGTCTTTCTTCCTCCCTGTTTCACATGTTTAAAAAGAGTACTATAATCTGTTTTCTATGCTCTGCTTCCCTGGTCTTATTTTAGAAGTGGCTTCAACATGTGCTGTATTTTCAGCGCTCACCTTGAAAAATATTTATCTGTTGTTCAAGCTTGTCTGTGTGGCTCCGTGCAGCTGCAAAGTGCCTTAAAAGCTCTAAGATCATATGGTATGTTAAATCTCTGTGGGAGAGCAACAACATGATGCTAAAGACCTCAAGTGCAGCTAAGTGTCATGCATTTATTTATGTGATTCTTGTTTTACAAGGATATGGTGTTCTCTAAAATGCCATGTTGCCTGTCCAGACAAGCTCCCCAGCAGGCACGAGGACCTCCTTAACACAGAATAATTAGGGACACTATGGTGGTTGAAATTGATATGACTTGGAAAATAGTCTTTATTCTGAAATGCAGAAGCTGAATCAGGAAGAAGCATTTAGTTCAAATGAAGTCACGGTAATAAAACTGTAACCACCCACAGACAAATAATGACATGGCGAAAAGGTGTTAACACCAAAACCCCTGGCTGTCCATGCATAGTCCTGTGTGGCTCATCTAGAGTAAGATTCATACTTCCCACATGGTCTTTGAATGTTGTGCCCCATGTCTTGTATTTTGAGAGTGAACTAGCTATAGTCTGTTTTCCTGTCTGTATATTATTTGCATATCTTGAGAACCACTGATCCAAGCTACCTCATACCTGGCATGTTTGTTGCTGATGGCCCAAGGAAGTGCAGTGCGCAATTTGGTGCAATTTGGACATGAGACATGTTCAACAGTAATACCCTACACTTTGAATAAACAGTGAACACCGCTCTATGCAGCAGTGGAGCGCAACATCAGCGCTCTGGTTACGTACGTATGCAAACCGTAGTTGGGCTCAAACTGATCCCTCTCATGTGATCTCATGGGGAAGCAGACATAAACCAAATTGGAGATTAAAATGGTGCAACAACTTGCTGTAGTAGCGTGTTGCAGTGATAAAAAAGAAGAAAAAAAAGTTAAACTAGTCTGCACAAGTTGGGAGGTGCAGTCAACAAAGGTTTGCAATTCTGTAGCGACAACCTGAGATAAGATTTTATGTTTCTGTCAACAGTAGTATGCTAGCTAATGCTAGCCTCAGAAGCTCAGAATTAGAATTTACTATTGCTAGAAAGCAGCTGCTCCAGGATTCAATCCACACCCAGCCTGTAAATCATATCAAACATGTCCGTGAACAGTTCAGGAGACTTAAAGGGCCGCTATGTAGTTTTGGAGAAGAAATTACTAGAAGAATTTAATTTTTTTATATATATATATTTATGAGGTAATAATACATACTCAGAAATATATATCTATTTTTTCCATAACTTAATAAACAAGCTGTTCTAAGTGTAAAATAAGTTCCCCAGAACAGTGTTTGAAGGGTCCGACCAATATAATTCTATTGTCCTTTATGGTCAGTTTGTTTATTCAGTCATGAAAGCAGAGAGAGTTTGTTCATTCAATTTGTCTCTTCTGATTGTAATGTATTTTTCCCAAAACCACACATTGCACCTTTAAGGCTGGATCTATGAGCCCCGGGCCTCACATTACCAGATAATCTGTGCTGTTCAATCTGTTCAAATAAAGAAAGAAAATCAGAATTTAGTTTAAAATGCTGCCTGGACTCTGTCACATTTGTCTTTTGCTCTGACTGTTGATAGTGTGTGTAGAGTGACAGGCTGAGGGGATGGCGTGGGTGGGTGGGTGGTTGTGTGTGTGAGGGTGGGGGGTCATGTGACACCCCCCATCTGTCCCAGGATGATGATTTAAGAGTGTTTACTTGTGCCCCACCACCGCCTCCCTGCGAGGATGACCGTGATGCATCACCTTCGGCCTGACGCCGCGGCTTCCCCGGCTGTCACTAAGGCAGCAGCTTGGACCTCATCCATTGGGCCTTTTCTCTTGTAATCATTATTAAATTGAAATCGGGGCTGATTAGAAGGAGGGAAAAGACAGTACCAGTGAAAGCTGTGGGGAAAAACCACGTTTAAAGATGCAAAGAGTAAGAGGCAGTTCATTATTCATGTCATCAAATTCTAGTTATAAAGGCAAAAACAGAAATTTCGGTGGACAGGCTAGGGTCATGAATATTTTACCAACTTATCTGAGCTAAGATATTCTATTTTTGTTAATTCATGTAAGCCTTTGATATTCCTAAATATGCATTTTTAATGTAGTAACTTTCTTCAATTAATCTCAGCTTTGAACAGTAAAAGTGTCACTCTTGTTGAGCGAGTTAACTGATGACTGATCATTCAGGAGTTTTTCTTTTACTTTAATCCCTTGGGATCCAGTCTGGGAATGGAGCCATACAATCACCAAGACAACCCAATAATGTGGCGTGGAATTTCCTAACAAGAGTGGAGTTGAATTCAGAGACACGCACACACACAGATGCACTGCACACACCCACGTGGGCAACAGCCAAACACAGCTCACACCTGACAATAATGTACACACTGAGAATTTATGGCCGTCAAGAGTCCGTCATTAATGCATACCTGCGGCAAACATCGGCGGTAATCCCGCGGTGACGTTGTCCCGGCCATACACACACTGAAACAACACTCACACACACACAATCACAACACTTGGGCCCTGTCCAGATGGTTGCCAGGCAGCAGTTCAACGCATAGTCTGGAGTGTGTAGAGGAAGGAAGTGCCACTTTGCGAAGTGCAATGGGCGTCCGGCTCGTTCCCAGACGCTGTGTGTGGAACCTGCCGCTTAAACTTACACCTGACAAACACACACCCACTACTTTGTAAACAGCGAAGGGATAAGGAATGTGCACTATAAAGCCTGGCATGGTTTCCTCCGGGGTTCCTTAATAGATGTGGACAATCAGTTTCATATTAGCTTTAAATGACCACAGTCTCTCTTCGGGGCCTCAGTATACATTTAATCCAAACATACAGCTCTGATAGATGAAAAGATATTAAAAAGCACTTGTGGAATTATTCTGCTGCCTTATAAGGTCATACTTCAGATTAATCTTTCAGCCATTGTTCTTACCTGATTTGATCAAATGGGATCAAACTTTTCAGGAGCCACAGCTCACCCTGAACTGCTTAGCAGACATTCAATCAGTTGCTCCTCTCTCCTTGTATTATTCTCTCCCAAGCACTGAAATCCTCTCTGTTCCTCAGGTGAAAATAGACTGGGGGACCTCAGTGACCCACGACAGGCTTTCAAATCAAAGCTGATAGGACTTATTCAGGTTACGCTGGGGTACTTTTATCTACCATTTTTGTGTGTGTGGGGGGGGTCATAATTTGCTAGGGGGCATTTTTTGGGGTGGGGGAAATCTCTGAATTCATGAGATCCACACAGTCACACAGGCGCCGGCGCTGAATTCTAAACACTCCAATTTCTCGCGGTGTGTTCGAGCGAAGTGAAGGAAGGACCCCTGATCTCAACAAAGCCAGGCAAGGTTAAGAGCACTCAAAATTACGGTGTCCACCCTGCAAGGACAGAGAAGTGCTCACTCTCTTTTCAGGCGGGATGAAAGGAAACCGTGCGAGGAATCATCTCCAGTAAAGGAACTCATCACTATGAGCATACTGGGAACTGCTCCATTGTGGGTCACAGAGCCCAGTATGTGAGCTTCTACTCGACTGACAAACAGTCCCATCCCTATAAATCACACAGAGCATTTTGTCAGCGTTTCAGCTGCGAGGTAGGGCCAAAATAAAGAGGAGAAAAAGACTTTGCAGTGGTCTTACAAAAAACATAAACAGAGCTAGTCAAAAACACACTCAGCTTTACAACTAGGAATCGTCTATGAACCTATTTCCTTGTCATTTCTGTAGAAGTCCTAAGGGTCAATCACACCAGAAAAAAAGCCGAAATCCTCCATATGTCCGCAAAGCAGATGGCCGCTTGCAAGCTAACACGCTAGCAAGCTGGGAACATGCTAGCATTAGTCAGCCAGCAGCTGTCTAAGCTTCTTTCTCTTTGTTTTTTTCCTGCTGTTTATTTACCCTTGGTATTTTCTTCTCAGGGTGAAAAAAGCTCCCTCTGTTACAGAACCTTTAAATTGTGAATTAGCTCACTCGGTCGCCAATGAGACAATAAGTTCAGAGTTATCCAAAAAATGTGTTGGGTGCACAGTTGTTCAGAAATCTGTCTCAAAGCCTAAGTGACTATAACTTAAGTCATCTGGACTCTCTGTTCCCTCATTTGCTGCAGGAATCCTAATTCCCGGAAATAAGCAACCAGTTTCGTAATTCATGCTCCTTCAACTAGTTCCTAAACTAGTCCATCTTTACAGGCGGACTACAGTTGCAAACTATTCTAACTCCACTACTTTAACTTTACAACTTGTAGACTGATCGGTTTGTAAAGTGTTCATACTATAGCACTGTTAGATGTTTATCGTTGGTGACGAAGTCATGTAACCGCCAGGCTATGAAGTTCATTTACAGCCTAACGTTAGCTTTTTACTTCTGGCGGCAATGCTAACTTTAGGGTTAGCCTACAAACGGCGGCTGTTGCTCATCAGTACAATTTAACATGTCAAAGTTGAACAAAGTGGATTTTGCAACAAATTGTTTGGAATTACTTACTTTAATCGTGATTCCCATTGATTATCCAGCTAAATATAGCTGATTTAAACGTTGGTGTTACAGTGGCTTCACAGTTCAATTTTACAAAAGTATCACATTGCATGAGGCAAACACAATTAAATGAATAAATGAGAAATCATGAAATAACAAACGGTCTGAATAAATAGAGATTAAATATATCATATAAACATTCATCATTAATGAATCTAATGAATGTATGTCCCTTTTCCAAAGTTTGCACAACTACTTTATTTTTCAGGACACCAGTTTTCTTTACAGAGTCTTGTTAATCGAGACAAACAGGGCAGCCAATCATATAACTTGCCTAGCCCTATAAAACGTCAGGAACTGACATTGTGAAATAAAAGAAAACTGGGAAAACGGCACGTTGAAATAATAATAGTGCAGTGGTTTATTGTTCAAATACAACAGTCCAAATAAGAAGCATTTTATTTCTTCAAAATGCTTTAAAAAAAAAACCTTGAGTTGCCGTGCATCACTAGTTAATAAAGAATATATCCATCCAAGGGGAAAATAAAATGCGATATTCTGTTGTTTATGGTACTGCCCTCCTTTTTATGTGTGGATGATAGACTGGGCCCCTGCTCACGCAATACACTCAAGATAGAATGACAGACTAGGCTATGAATATTTAAAACTATAATTGAACCAAATATGCATGTTTGAATTTGTGATTCAGAAGCCATAGGGTTGCAATCAATGTTGGCAGTCGGGGGACCTGCGTTTGTTTTGAGGTGAAATAGCTAACTGTAATGTAGACATGATGAACAGCAGAGTGGGCCGGCAGAGAGATGGACGAAATTGACATGTTGAAGATGGAGTGATTAAGTTACCTGTTACAGAACAGCCCCTGAGCATATATCAATATGAACTGTGGCAGGCTGAGAAGATGAATTGGACGCGAATGAATGGATGTGAAAAAAAAGAATTGCAAGCAGCTGTACTTATCCAGGACAGAAAATAGAGTCTGTGTAGAAACCAAAGGAACATTTTATGGAGAAACCATTTTCTATGCGTAATATCAATGTGTTGGTACGACGCATTATATTGAAAAACGGCTGATGTAATTCACTCCCTGGGCCTCTGAGATGCTCAAGAGACCAATCTTCTCATGTATTGAAATTGGATGTATTTCAGCTGTTACCAGCTGAATCATTTTCTTGTCCCACTCTTTTAGCCTATTGTTTACAGATGCGCCTTTTGTTGTGCCTGAACTCTTCCCTCTTATGGGGACTGATGTTTGCGCTGTTTCAAGCATGAGTGCCTTAACTTACAAAGGGCAACGATGAAGCGAAATTGGAAAAAAAAAAAGGGGGAATATATTAGCATAGCAGTTTGATATGAGATGAGGTGGTGCAGTCGATGTTGAAACAGCTAGAGAATTCTTTTTGAAGGGGGATAAACTCAAACAAGATGTGGTAAAATGGGGACTTTGGCATGTAAACATAATCTTGATAAGGTGACAGCATCAAGACAGAATGGGTTTGATGGGAAGGCAGCTATCAAATGAGACGGGGCCTCCGAGTGAATGCACCTATATGGGCTTGATGACGATGTAAGGGCCCCTCAGTTGTGATGGGAATTGTCTCCATGTGGGGCGGCACACTTCAGGAATGACCTTTCGCATCCACGCTAGGACAGCGGGTGGGGGCGGAGGGACTCCAGCACCACCCACCAGTCAACTGAGAAAACAAAACTTTATCTTGACTCCGTGGGGAGGCTGTGAGATAGGGGACTACAAGGCTTTTGAGGGCAGAAACCATTCTTTGGGGCTGATTATCAGCCTGAGGCTGCGGGGTAAGGTTGAAAACAGGGGTGGCACCGGCTGGGGGTCGGATCTCCAAATCTTTGCATTGAAATGCTGATGAAAGAGAGGACATTCAGCTGTAATTGCTCTTTTGCTGTGAATCTGAGTGACACACCTCCAAGAAAACAAACCATGAACACTGATGTGCTGCAGCTGCCACCTTTTTCTCCATGCGTGGCGAGAGGGAGGAGGATGCTGAGATTAACGAACAAAATCTACTATAATGTGTGACAATAAAGAAGAACGACGCTGTGCATATGACTTTCCAGTTTTTCTCCATCTGTTGCCAGTCGAGTTGATAAAACATAATCCACGGTTTCCTCTGAATATGATATGAGAGCTTACAATTTGGAACGCATCATTTGGATCGTTTAGGATTTGGATCAGGTTCACATTTGAAGAGGGTATTTGAACCAGAACCTTAAGAGACACTGCTGGGCACAGCTCTTGCCAAATAGGGCATTTATAAAAGGTTGGCACAGGCCCTACAGAGTGAAGGCTGGCAAAGGCATGATGCCCACATCATAGTGCCAACCAAGGGTTTTGTTTGGCATGTGTCTCTGTAGTATGGCTTGTCTCCTCCAGACAACTGGCCCAAACACAACTTAGCATTAGGTTACAGAAGCATTACGAACTGAAAGTGATTCATTAAAATCATCTCAGTCTCTCCGTGAGATGAGACGCGCAAGAAAGCGGATCAATTCAAGGCATGTAGAAAAGGTGCAAAATATTGCGGACATATGTGTGACAGTCTCCTTTAGCCTCTGCTGTCTGTTTGTATTGGATTCTCATAAGAAAAATCAATAAGTAATAACAGCTTTAATCATATGGATTCACAGCATCAAGTGAATGGAAGAACAAGTATAACCTACATTTATTGTTGACGCAGTTTTATACTCACTATTGCACATAAAACTACATTAACTACACATTATTGCTTCAGTGTCTTCACCATCAGCCTTCTCACTGAAGGACTTGGCTGAATGCCTCCGATATCCCTCGTTTGATAGCAGGCGCCACATACGCAATCCTCATTGAGACTGTTACAATAAAAAGGGCTCTAGGAACATAGTCGGGGACAACAGCAAGGTTTAATTTCAGGCACCGAGGAGAGCAATTTCTGTCCTGCAACTGTACAAATCAAGACAGTAGGGAAAGAAGGGCAAAATATAGCTAAAGTAATTTATTCTGCCTCATTTTAACCTGCCAGAGAGGCCTGTTTTAAGAGAAAATATAAAAGAAGGGAGGAGGTGCTGAAGACAATGCATTTTAAAAGAGGCTCTTCCCCCAGTGAGCCTTTATCTGTCAGTCAAACCCGGCAACGTAAACACATATTAAGGGGGAAGACAGAGGGGTTTCCATAGCCACAGTTTTAAATGGCACTGTCGTGCTGTACACAGGCCCCCCCCCTCAACACACACACACCCTTTCCCTTTTGCAACACTGTTTATTTGCTGTTGTGTTGGAAGAATTCAGGTTGTGCAGAAAAGCGCCGATAGGGAGGCACTGCGAGGCTTGGCTTGCGCTAGTTCCACTGCAAGGCAAAGAGGGAGAGAGGCAGAAGAGACTGAGAGAGAGAGAGAAAAAAACATACAAGGCCGGTTATGCAGAAACACAGATTTAATGTAAGGCTTGGCTCTGTTATAAGCAGCGGAGAGAGGAAAAAGCTGGTCTGGACTGGCAGGAAGAGGGTGAACCGAGGGGGAGAAGAGGAGGAAGCAGCGTCTCATCAAGCGGCCTGAGGGATGACGGTTCACCCGCTGATGGAGCAGTTAGAGGAGGACTCAGTCCGGGAGAAATCACCGGTCCTGGGTCCTCTTTCTGACTGACTACTCAGAGAGGATGGTACCCCTTTTAAAGCAGCTCCTGCCCCCTCTTTGGATAAACACTGCCATGATACACTGAATTAACAACACAGACCCTGGGGAAATCAGGTCTCTCTACAATAAATTGGCAACTCCCCCAAATACCCCCACCCACTAACCATGATTTTTATGGTTTCAAGCTCAATAACACATTTATTATTAAATCATGTTTACTGGAATCACGTGCGTGTCCTTGTCCTGGCTGCGCAGCTATTGAGTCTGGATTTCAAATGTGTTTGGTGTTTTTTTTTCCAATTTGGTTGAATTCATTACATTACATGATATTTCATAAGCAGTTATTGATTGTGGCTTTGGGCAACAGAAATTCAGCACAGCCTTCAGTTTTTGAATCTGTGCAATGGAGCTTTAAATCCATGTAAAAATAGCATTTGGTTAATGTCATTTGTTTAAATATGACACTTCTAGATGCTCAGTTCATCAGCCGCCCATGCAGCTGAGCTTCTCCCTTGCAGGTCCTCGCTTAGGCAATGCATAAAACATCAAGCATGTAAGCAAGAGGCACTGTTCATCAACACAATGTGTGCTGCAAAAAAGGGATACGATTCTTGCTGAGCCACATTAAAGCGCTCTCCAAAACCTCTGATTCTGTTTGTTCTGTCGTCTCTGCTGGAGACCAGGTAGGAACCCCTTAACTGTGGCTTCTCACCCGCCGCTTAATCTTACCCACAATCACATTCAGTGACAGGCGCACAAAGCAGTCCAGCGAGCCCAACAAGGCTCTGCTATTATGTAACCACTGACAGCTGGGCTTTCAAGGGATGGGTGAACCCCCATCCGTGTGGCAGCACTTTGTGTCAACCAGACGTGACAGTCAAGAAAGGGCCTGGGTAGAGAAAGGGTATTATCAGGCCAGGCAGAGGCATACAGCCCCCAAAACAAACGCACTGAGTGATGGAGTCCGAATCAAAACAGCGCTAACATTTCCTCCAGATCCTTTATCAAATGTCATGTAACATGCTGTATCAGTGTGACACTTGGTAAGAAGTGCTGGGCCATTGGGAGCATTAAATGTGATCTAGAAAATAATGTAACCAAAATAGTATATTTTCTTGGCATCACAGTTCTTCCCAAGGGTAACAGTAATTACTGCTTTCTATGATGCAGAAATGGATGAGAGGATTTTGTTCCTTTTAAGCGCACCCAACAATGTCCTTGGTTGCATTTCAACCAAATGCATCTCAATGTAGATTCCTGTGCCTTGAAAAAAAAAAAGAAAGAAAGTTGGAACAGGCACATGTTCATAGATTTTAAGTCTCCTTGCGCCAAAGGGGGTGATTTCTCCCCATTGTTTTTCTTAATATGTCATTTCTTTGAGACGGTGGCACATGACACTGAACACAGAGGCACCCAAATGTTTGATTAAACTGTGCATCGCCTCCCTTTAGGCCGACATCTCTGACGGGCCTTTGATGCTCTGAACACACAGCGGAGCCAAAGGACCCAGAATAGCAGGGGGATAATCGACAGACGGTGTGTTGATTTTGCCACCCTTTCCAAATAATTCCCTGTTGTTCCAGGGAAGAATCGCTGTCAGTGGCGGCATTCCAGGGCAGACAGACTGGAGAGATTGTACAGGATGAGGGCCGGCGTCTAGATACAGTAGATCTAAACTGGCCTTGAATGTGCTCTTTCGCCAAACTGGCTATGATTTTGTTGAACGCCTGCCAGAGCAGCGCAGCATCCATATAAACTTGTTTATACCATGCAAAATTAATGACTATCACTTCTGTTTGCCCGTAAAATACTTTTTATGCAAGTAGATTGCTGCGGCAGCATAATGTAGCAAAAAGAATATGATTCAATTGAAGGGCAAAGGGGACCCCAATCGCAGTAGCATTTGTTATGTAAAGGCAGAGTGATAAAAGTGCACTTGAAATATAAAACAAGCATTTCAAAATAAATAGCAAAGGATATTTTATCATTAGAAATAACTATGTGTCTTAGTGGTAGGACTCTACTGATATCTTTGAAGGTTTCTTCACACAGAATAAAGAAAATTATGTTCACTTTAAATTCAGACTTTTTCCAATGCTGTTTGGTATGGAAACATTTGAGGCACCACATGAAGTTAGAGGAGTAAATGTTAATTATAGACAAATTTATTTATCATTATTATTTTGTTTACCCTTGCCCTGGCTTACAGGCAGCCCAGATATCTGTTGTTAGGACTATTCATCACATAACATATTTTCAAGAACAAACTAGACAAAACATATGTAGTCTGCATGGAGGCTAACATCTTGCTAACTTTCCCACATCATTTCAACATGTCTGCCCTGGTGCAGAGGCTTCAGGACTGCATTGAATGCTGAATCCAGGCAAGAAAAAACCTCCCCATTTTTTTTTCAATGTCTGAGGACATTTTGTGGACTGCTTTCAGACCTTTCTTGACACAAGGATGTCCCCGTTTGCTGGCCACCAGTATAACCAGTTTCACTCCCTGTGTAGCTGGTGTCTGGCGCTCTCACTGTTGAGCCACAGATAGTCAAGTCTAGATAGAGGTCATAGTACAGCAACCGCTCCCTCCAATGCACAGGCACTTCATTAGCAAACAGGAGCTAAAAAAAAACTGTCGAACGTGTTGAAATACGGCAGATTTAACAGTCACACTTTGGTATAATATATTTGTTAAGCGGTGTAAAACGCTATCGTACCTTCCTCTTCTGTTTTTCCACTTTTAAAACGTGTTTTTGCCTCAGATAAAAATCAAACTCCGGTCCGGGTTTTCCACGACGCCGGAGCCTCAATTTACTGTGTGTGCTTTCAGTGCCGCAGCACTCACTGGCAACCTTAAGGATTCCTCCGCGGCTCACTTGTGTGTGCGTGTATGTGACTCTTGTTTTACAGCACAAAACGACACGTAACGTACTGCGTAACGCCGCGCAAAACAACGTGTAATACTTCATTTTGATTGTCCTTTCACGGGTTTGTAAATACAACCCGTTTTCACACGCACAGGCCGGGTTTGGGGAACTTGGTGCACTATTTTGCCCCAGCTGTCCTGTCTTTCTAACGCATACAATACATTCCTGTGTCGTTCCGCGGTGTGACAAGGCCCTGCCTGCCTGCTGTTCCTGTAAACTCCCGCCTTGACTCAATGAGCGAGCGAGGCAGAGAGACACGGAGGGAGAACGGAGAGAGCGAGTGGAAAAGCCCTATAAAACAACCAGTCCCACAGCAACCACACTGGAGTTCATATTCCATTATAGAGCTCGCACCAAGTTTGCTGGGTATAACGAACACAGTAATCACATAATAACATAATAAAAATAATGACTCACACATATGAGAGTGGAGAAATATCCATTTACTCAACAAAACTGCCAGCAAAACAAATTGATGCGGTGTTCACAGTCCACTACGGGCCATGTTAAGTGCTAACAGACAACAAATGAGTAGCTACTTCATACTGAAGTATGAATAACCTCCTCCCCTCTTTATTAACAGAGATATGTGGCTTTTCATAGCCTTATAATGATAAAACATGATGTAATCTCCTGGAAATCCAGTAGAATATATTCAGATTTCTCATTTTTCCCAAAGTCAACATGTCTCACAACTGACCCAAACCTAAATTATAGCTATTTGGTGTTTAATTATAATAGCATTAGTCATGATCAGTACTGGTAACTAAACCCTGGATGCATAAAATAAGGTTATCTGATTAAAAGGCCTTCAATAATATTCCTATCATATTCCGGTAGGGACTTTAAAGTGCATCTGTGCCACTGAAATGTGGGTCTACAGTGCCTTTATCTGATATTTAATCACCTATCGTGTCACTTAAATATTCCCATAACACAGGGTTTATAGCTAGCTGTGCTGCAATGTGATGTTTTTCTTCTTCTTCTTCTTCTTCTTCTTCTTCTTCTTCTTCTTCTTCTTCTTCTTCTTGAGAGCCACCCTGGAAAGGACCATCTCCTTATCGGCTCTGCATCTTAACCATCAATTAATTTCTGTCCAGGTTCTGAGTAGCGTGATGTGGTTGTATGATGACTGATGCTTTCGCAGTAAGATTGCGTGCGAAACCAGATTCCACTGCCCCTAAGTGACAGTTTATGGTCTTTGATTTGGTTTGGCTGGAGATTGCCAGGCAACAAAACTACCCTGAGTCCTGAACGAAACAGCCATCTGTTCCATAGCCCCGGTAAAACTGAATTAATTTGACACAGGGCCTAATCCTGGAATTCGGCTGTAGATTCTTTTTTTGTTGTTGTTTTTTTTTAAAACCAGAACAGCCCGAAAAAAGTAGGTTACATCAAAGAACACGGCGACTATGGTGAGACTTGACATGAAAGCGTGCAAGGGGCGCTGCTCGGTCACACATAACCTTAAAAGGTGATGCGTGCAACTTTGAGACGATGAACGAAAAACAAAAGAGAGGCTATTGTTTGTGCTGACTGTAAAGCAGGTCATGGCATACTAATCCCCTCGTCTGCGCTGTGACCCATTGAATTCTGGACATTCCTTGCCATAAAGAGTGCAGCAGGAGTGAATCCTAAAACCTGGAAAATAAGTTAGCGTGGTTGCACTTTCGGCCGCCCTCGTCTAGACGTTATTGGGTTTTTTTTTAAATGGGTTTCTAGTTAAGCGCTTGAAATAAGGGCATTGGTTAACGCAGGCTTAACTGATCTTCACGTTTTGTTTTGTGACGTAAAATGTGTCGGTGTATACCCCACGTTGCAAACAACTGGCTAAATAAGACTGCTCAAGTTGACATTAGCTTGAAAGTCAGGACTTATGTTGTAAAATATTCAAACTCTAACTTCACAATGTGTAAACCGATCAATTCATAGTAGTGTGTGCAGTGTGGTGTAGTAAAGGCCATGTTCGCTTGAAGCTAATGTTAGCATCTTCAAAAATCATGAAACTGGTGTTCATTTTTGAAGATTATGTTCCGAAAACGATCAAGCATCACAATGTTTTGTGTCTCACGGAGCTTATTATCTGCAATAATTCAAAGTCCAACTGAAGAAATCCAGTGGGCTTTTTGTCAAAGAAATCAAGGCGACGCTAACGTCAAGGTTAGCCGAAAAAGATGCACCATCCCTGCAGCACTCGACGGACATGGCTATTCAGAAAGAGAAAAACTCTGTAGAGCTGAGATGGATACGAACACATTACACGATGCGAGCACAGTCAAAAGAACAGGAAGAAGGCGCACATTTAATCGGACTTGGTTCAGGTGAGTGGGCCTCAGCCAGCTCCTGTCGACATGTCACTGACCTTTTCCCCCCTTGCAGATTACCCTACTGCCCTTGACCCGCGCCACACTGAGGGCAAGGCCCTTTGGCTCGGATGACAACCTCGCCTTCCAGAGTCCCCTAGCTTTATCCGTCCTGCTTCATGCCTGTTAAACCTATATGGATTGTTTCACCCTCCGGTCCGCGGGGCCACACAATGCCCATTGAGAGGCAGAGGTCAGAGGCTCGCCACTGCGACCCGAGCACCGGGGGCTTTTGTATGGAGCCGAGCTTGTATCCCATTCTCCACCCCGGCTCAAAATCATGTAGCCAAGCACAAGACACACTTCTGGGGCTCACACTAAATCAGCTTCATAAAGGGTGCAGCAACAATGGAAACAGAGCTGATCATCCGGCTGCTGTTGTTTCCCTTCCCACACAGTTGTGGGGTGAACTCGGATGGATCGCACACTTTTTTTTCTTCTTCCTCTACGATACTAAACCAATGCTGAGGGAGCGGGGCTGACACTGACAAATCTACTAATGCTGCCACGGTGTCAGACACACTTCCAGGCTATCTCTCTGTCACAGCTGGTGAAAGTGCCTGATAACCTGCGCGCTCTCCTTTTCGTCTCAGATGTTGTCTGGTGCTCATGCAGGTCAGAGGGTGTAGCGGCAGCGCTGTGATTATGACACCTTTGGTTTACCTGCAAAATTAACAATACCGGCTCAGGTGCTGTCCTTGCCTTTGTGAGAGCTTAATCGAGAGCCGTCGCATTCAAATGGGAACACCAGCGGAGATGTGTTTGATTTCCTTTCAGTCTTCATAATAAGAGCTCTTTGAGTGGAAAGATAATTGGCAAAGAAGGTCAGGATGGAAGGGGCAGCTGCTATTTTCAGTGTTGATCTACCGCAGAAAAGCTCTGTTTTTGAATTATTTAGCCGGGCTATTCTTGATCCGCAAACTGCTTTGACAGCAAAACAAGAGTGTCTGTCTCTCAGTCAGAGGAAAAGATGATGGTCTGCGAGGAGAGAACAGAACAAACAGCTCCCTCTTTTATGCCAGTAATTAAGCTAGCAGTGGGTGGAAGAGTGTGGGAAAGAAGCAGAGAGGAAGTGAAGAGGGCTGGTTCAGGAGTGCCACCTTGTGGCGTGACGAGGATAATGCAGGACGAGGCGCACAGAGTGCTTTGTTTTAGGTCTTCCTCTGTAGTTACAGCGTGCTTTGACTGTGCGATGGTTTTGTGGGAGACAGAAATCCCGGTCACCTCTCCTGAACTCGCTCTTCACCAGCATGTGAAAGCAGCGACTGGCAGGATCTCCAGGATCTATCATCTCCTTGCGCCATGAATGGCAAAAAAAAAAAATAATAATAATAATTGAATAGGGTGACCCACACTTGGCAGCTGAAGTGCAGGATGGATTCTGATCCCTGTAATAAGTAGGGCTCAATAAGCGCTGCAGGAAGCCCCAGCTCGGCTCCGGCAGGAGAATGACTGGGTCAGATTAAGGTTGAGGAGTTTAATTATGAACAAGGAAATGAAGTTCTCCAAATCTCTGGCTCATGGGATAATTTTAGCCGAGAGACGGCAGCGGGTGTCTAGGTCCATCTTCTCTCTGTCTGCGTGCTATAGCTGAAGCATCTTCTGCCACTTCACAATCAGAAGCCTCCTGAGGGATGAAGATGTGGGGGGTGGGTGAGACGAGGAGGGGGAGGAGGGAGGGAGGGAGGGGGTGGGGGGAGAAGAAGGAGACAGGGATGAAGTGCCACTTAGGATATTGCTTCAAGGACTGCTCTCCTTGTTAAACTCATTGCTGTGGGCATAAATATAGCTGGGCGTCAGATGATTTATTGACACGCGCTCCCTCTCCTCCTTCTTCCTGCCTAACAAGCCTGTGGACAAATGAATTGTCGAACTGAAGGAATTTCGCCTTGATTTACACTCAGCTCCCCGTGCCTGTGGGAAATCGTAGGGGAAGGGGCTGAGTGTGAGGGAGAGAGAGAGAGACGCAGAACTTGGAATAAGAGTGATGCAAGTTGGAGGGTACAGACTTCAGATGTTTTGTTCACCAGAAACCCCGAAATACACAACTTCTTACACTGTCAAGTGTTTCTTTTTGGCAAAATAAAAAGGAGAATTACACTGACTTAGCTCAGAAAGGTCATTTTCACTTTCCCTCTTTATGATAAGTGGACTCCAGCCCATGAGCACAGTTGTGTAATGTCTGCTGTGGCTCTGTGAGAGCTCTGACAAGCCCGAGAAAATGACCCCTGATTATGTCACCAGGAGCGTTGAGTTTAAAAGACATTAGAATTCACAAGGCCGTGAGGTGTCTAAGAAGAAGATGCTACTGGTTGCATTATGGGAAATGTAGGATACAGTGTGTTTGAAGTTTGACCCAGGAGATCAGGGTGAAGTGACTACTTTAAAAATTCCACTTTTAAAAGTCTCCTAAATATATGGAAGAAAAATGTAACTCACACGGACAGTCTCACCCAAATCCCTGAGCTACACCTAGTAATAACCCACAGTGATGACACCCATTGATTTGACTGCCATTTTGTTACCCCAAGTTTGACATTACAGCTATTGCCATTGTGGTCTATTGGAGCCATAAGTGACCTTATTTTGACAAGATGGTGGTGAGTAACCTGACTGGATCTGACTGAGAACCTGAAGACACTCTGTCGTGGCGACTTGTCAAACACAATGGAGCCACACATTTGTTTTTTTCACCTTAATGGGACCATAATTTATATAATGAACATCATGTCGTATCAAAGACTTCAAACTAACAATTGAGACCATAAACTCATTGGGAAATTGTTTGCTGGGGTAATTAATCAAGTGACAAATTGGGCCATTTTCCCATAAGCTTACATACAGTTTGAACTTATTTGTGAAACCAGTGGGGTTCAGCCTTTGCTTGCCATTAGAAAAAAGTGCAGGTTTAAAGCACTTCCGCATCACCTTTCAGACCCCGGAGCTCCATCCTTTTTAAACAGTCAGTAAGCTATATGAAGTTGTTTTAGCTTCTTTTGGCTAATTATTTTGGTGGTCTGGTTGAGAAAGCTGCACTCTAATCGACTCTGTTTCAATCAGACAGTTCATTCAGCTCTTACTGACCAACTGTATTCTACATACCCAAAGTGCAACATTAAGCACAATATTTCTCTGACACGTCTAATCGTTTTAATAGGTCGATTGCCAGCGACTTCCTAAAACAACAGCGACAGGCCTGCAGGACCTTTGTCGTTTGGCTGCAGTTTGGTTAGGTCTAGGCAACAAAACATCTTGCCTAGGTTTTTTGTGGTTTTACTGTAAGTTAAATGACATAATGTATGCGACGTAACTAACTTACAGTTTACTTTTGGTTTCCTGCTGGACGTAAACAGTGGTCTCCCCCCCCCATCCCCTCCCTGTGTGGACCGTGTACACTTCATCTGTCACCCCGCTATTGCTGCTGTAATAATTTAGTGCCCACTAGAGGTCGCCGCCCACAAACGTAAATGGACCAGAATAAGCTGCTGTCACAGTCGACCTATACGGAGCGATTGGGGGACTCTTAATTATTGGCAATTACTTAAGAAGTCACTTCACGTAAGTTGGCTACTCTTTGCAAACACGCTCGCCACAACATCTACAGTATCCATGCCAGCATTCATGCGCTGTTGGCAAAATGGGAACAACAGAAAAAGAAACTTGCTGCTATTCCTACTTAGCGGTGTGAGTGTTCATGTTTTCTCACATATGGGTCTTATTTCCCTCTGTGTGATCGATCGTGTGATGAAATCGCCTTTTTGAGCTGCTGGGAAAGTTTTACTCATACAATGCCAGAATGGTTTAAAAGTCCATTGCAGCTGGAGGTCTCCTGTCAGCAGTTTCACAGGCATCTCTTTTATAATGGCGGTCTGCGGGGAAAATGCTTTTTGGACCACACGCAAGCGCAGCTCATGTGGCCTTGCTCAGGTCTATTGAAGGAACAGTTCACACAAAAATGAATTATCTTCTCACCCGCTTGCTGATGGCATGTCAGGTGAAGTTGTGTGGCCCGAAAAAAAAAAAAACATTTCTGGAGCTTCACAGGGAAACTGCTTTGCAGCAAACACCTGAAGTGGATGAGGGCTAGTTTTGAAAAAAATGACATTGATATGGCTCTAAGCGGCTAGCTGACGTGCGTGCTAAGACTTCTGCGGCTACAGTGACTGATTGCCGCTGTAAAATGAGTGTAATTAACATCTCTTCAAATCAATTAGGGATCACTGGGCTTCTGGAGACTTGGACTTCACTGGAAAAGCTGTTTGGAGCAATATTACGATTTTTTTTTTTTTACTATCCCCACACACTTCCTGCCGCGACTCTGTTTTTCTGTGACGGGTCAGACCAGATGAATAGACTACTAATAGCTACTTTTTCTATATTCAAGGTGATTTATTTGTCATAATACAAATATATTGAAGCCGTTTGTTTACTAATGAGACCATGACACAAGATGTCTCTTTAAATGAGACGAACTGGCCGCATCAAGGTTAATACAAGTTTTATTTAGATGCCACTGATGTGGCTCCGCAGTCTGTTGGTGCCTCTGTAGTCCTTTTCGGCAAATGAGAGATATCATGGCTGCCAGAAATCCTGGGCTGGGCCAGCTTGTAAACAAACATTCTAGACAATATGTGAGCAAAGGTAGAGTTATCGTGAAAAAATTTTATGCATCAGTTTTTTCTGTCTTGTCTCAATAAAAGTGAGAGAATTAGACTAAGCCGTTAAAAAGCTTATTGCCAAAACGCAGGAATCATTACTTGAGAGTTGTTCTCTCACTGAATCAGCTTATTTAAGGGAATCGCTCGTACATCATCGTGCCAACCATGCATGACAGATCTATATGGGCTGCAGTGAGAGAGGAGAGTCCCTCTTTAATTCATGCTTACATTGTAATTTGTGAGGTAGGACGGTGCGTTTGGTGAAATTCCTCCGTGGGAAACAAAGAGAGTCCTTGAAGAGAAGAGACTAATGTTGAGCAAATATTGGGGAGCTGCACTTAAAAAGCCCTCTTCAGCAACTTCCTTCCATTTCCTCCCCTCCAGTCGGTGCTGCTGTGAAGGCCTGCAGCTGGCAGCAGACAACGCCGCCTAAGCGAACACAAGAGCAGATGAAGAGAAATTATTGTCGACTGTTCTTTGCCACAACGCTGCGCCTCACCAATTGAAGATAATAATTGTACATCTCATAAGCTGTCAGCGCCATGTGCTCACATGTAATTTCTTTGTCTCCCTTACTCCTCCCCTCCTCTCCCTCCCTCCCTCTCTCTCTCTCTCTCTCTCTCTCTCTCTCTCTGTCTCTCTCCGTCCCTTCATCCTCCCGTCCTCGGCTTGTCAGTCCCCGCCGCGGGTTGGAGGGTGGCACGTTAGGACTGATTCGCTCTGACAATGAGCCACTCGCACTAATTTACTCATTTATTCTAATATGATTGACATTTCATTTCAGCACACTCCCCTCCCCTGCCACTGATAGGGTTGGTCGAGGCAGCCAGTAATCACTGACAGGCCCATTAAAGGGAGATTGCATGCAATTATCTCGCTAATTCAGAGGGTTCTTTTAATTTGGCAGCATAAAATTGTCAATCTTGGAAGTGTAATCGGCCTCATTCCCATTTGAGGCCCGGACTAAAAATAAATAAGAGCGGAGTCTGTTTCCCTTCTCAGTGCTCTAATGACAAAAGAGATGCAGAGGCAGCAAATGAAAAGGATGGAGGCCCTCATCTGTTGTCCGTCCATGCTGACAGGCATCAGGATGATACACGGAGTGCAGGAAATTAATATTGTTCTTACTGTCACATCACTTTCATTGCTGTGAAGCCATCAAGATAGAAGGTTGCATTCATTTCAGCTTGCTTTTTGCGCTCACATCCATATGCTGTAAATGACCCCCTCGCGGAACATGTCTGCAAATAAAGGAGATGTAAAGATCACTCAGCTGCTGGATGCTGCAAAGAAATGTGTATGAACGAGGAAGACAGTTAATGGGAATCAAACAAAATACCCAGAAGTATGTGGACACCTGAACTTTACAAAGCAATGAGCATTAACCTCCCGCTGTAACAGCCTGCTGGGAAGCTTTCCATAAGACTTTGGAAGCTGGCTGCAGGTCTGGCTCACAGCTGATGCTCCAGCTCATCCCAAAGGCGTCAGATCGGGATGAAGTCAGGATGTGTATTTTTCAAGCCGCTAAAAGTGAAATAAATCCTCACATTGGATACAGCTCCACAGCAAGCTCTTGTGATTAAGAGTAGGTCCTGGATGGATGTAGTACAGAGACTGGGGAGAGTACTCACCTGCTGAAATATCTGACCGTGTTATGGATCATGACTTTATCTTGTACCATTTGCATTTGCTTAACTTTTCTTTTCTTTTCTTTTCTTTTCTTTTCTTTTCTTTTCTTTTCTTTTCTTTTCTTTTCTTTTCTTTTCTTTTCTTTTTCCTCATCTTACATTATGTGACCTTAAACGATATCACAGTAATTTCAGGCTATAACATGATACATGATGTATTTCCTTATATTTTCCTGGGACCTTGTGACAAATTCAAATGTCAGTATTGTATACCTCGATATCAGCATTGCCATATCACTGTATGATGAGATTTCTGATCAGTAATCATCAGTAATGTTGCAGTGGGCGTTCTCTCTGAGCAGATGCGCTTGGATGCCTTTAGTTTTGAAGTTGGAAATACCAACTATTTTGTTTTTACTTTGTAACTGTTTTATTTCTTGTATTTCCGACTATTTCATCCCTATCTGTTCAGTAAACACTTTAAGGTATTAAGGACCTGTTGCAGAATAACTGATCACTGAGAACATATTCAAAATCTTTGAAAAGCCAGCAAATATGGCAGCTGCAGGGTAAATAGTTAAGTCTGGTTGGTGGCTCCTGCGGTGGCCTTTCATGTGAATTATTTCATGATCACTTCAAAGTTGATAAAGGTCTCTCGGAGCATAACTTCGAAAGTGACTGTTTGCGGCATTCTTGAGAGTAATTCTTAAGGAGTTGCTATGGCATTGAGAGTTCTTTTCAAAGGAGCCAGTAACCCAAACTAGAATCAGAATCAGATTTTCACTTATATATATAGATATTATGATATCTACCCGCACTGCAGATAGAGTGTCTCTCTCTCATCAGTCACCTCCTCCAATGCGATTTTGTGCGGCAGTAGTAGCCACACACTGTGGCAGTAGCTAGCTAGTTACTGCGATGAGTTCCTCTTCTTTTTCCTGTGATATGGAGGGTGGTAACTGCCATCTTCTCACATTTCATGTTTGATTGGCTGGTTAAGTCAGAAGGTGGCACGGGGGGGGAGGGGACTGCCTGTAACTGCAGTGTTTCTACATTTGTAAGCATTACACTACAGATATTTTTACAAAGAACTCGAGACAATTTCCAGCTGTGTGTGTGTGGCTGGTATTTGGCCTTTCCATGGCTGTATTCACAGGACAGCTTGAGAGATGACAGGCAATGGGATGAGAGACAGAGGGGGGGTGACATGCAGCAGATGGCCACAGGTCGGACTCCAACCCCGGGCTGCTGCAGCGAGGACAAAGCCTTTGTACATGGGTCACACGCTCTACCAACAGAGCTACCGGGGAGCCCTCAAATCGTGTATATTTGATGATATGTCAAGAAATCTGCAGCCGTATTTGTGGTGACCAAAGCTGGCATTTCAAACCAAAACATGATCTTTTCCTAAGCTTAAAGGGATATTCTGGTGTAAGTTTAGTGGTGAGTTTTGTTTATCTTTTCCAACAAATCCAGCAACGACATCAAATGTTTGATGCCTCAAAATATGTGCTGGGACCCAGTTTGTAATGTTGCTGAAGTTTGGTGCTGTTCTGAGCATTATTTGTGGCTTTTTGATGGCGGTTTATACTTGGACGTGTGGTCGTTTCTGAGGATGCTAAAACTATGTTTGCTAGTGGTCCGCGAACTTTATCTCTACTCGGTGTCGCGGTGTGTTAGAACATCGATTAAACTTACACCGGAATATCCCTTTAACCGAGTGGTTTCTTTGCCTGCACCTCACTAGAACAATAGGCACAGTATTGTCACAAGAAACATCTGAAAATGTACTCAAAATAACGTAAAGCTGCAACACGAAGAAAGTCTGCAGTACATGCAAAACATGCGTTGTAAAATGGTTGAATCAAGTCTGAGACAAGCACCGTGAGGCTACTATTTACTTTTATTGCGATATGAGGCCAAGACAGAGGGACACGTATTTGCAGAACGTGCAAATGAGCAAAAAATATGAAATGCGGCAGCAAGAGATAAGTGGGAAATTCAGCGTATCAGAATGTCAATCCAGAAAACACATTACATGCAGCATATGGGGACTTCTATATAAAAGTGTGTTATATTCACATTTACAGGGAATACAAATGCCCACAGGGCCTGAGTCTGTGAATGCATGTGTGTGTGTGTGTGTGTGTGGCCATTATTCACCTCATCAGCACATTCAGTTTGCACATGTTGATAACATATGACATTTACATCACACCGCTGTCCCAGTGCATTTCTCAGCCCCGCTTTACAGAATCGTACAGCAGTAGTTCATCTTATCCCACGTTCCCACACACCGCCGTCTCTCCCCCCTCTCTTTTCCGTGACTGTTCTCAGGATTTCCAGATGAGGGAGTGATTGGTCGTTTCCCCATAAGTGCGCGGGCCCCCCGAACGCAGCCCCATTCAGCAGCCATCAAGCGGCCCCGGAGAAACACTGGAGTGGATGGGAACGGCTGCGAGAAGTGGACTCTACGTGAATGAGAGCGCAAACCCTTGGCATTCAGCGCTTGGAAATGGCTTTTCATGCCACACTCTCAGAGAAGCCAATTGGGCTGTGATGCGTGGCACGTCTCCTCGCTCCCTCACTGCAGGCGATTCAATTACCTCCCATGCAAATTGGCCGGGGCTTTCATTTCTAGGAGGCAACCCTGGTAACTCATAAGGCATCTCATTGGTAATCTCGGCAATTAGGGAGCTAATGCCTCTGTTTGTCATGGTTTGGAGGGGGGGGTGAAAGACACTGGCGCAAATGAAAAAAAGTGTCCAATTCAAAGAGGTCCAACATGAATGCAAACTCACTTATATAAATTCCATAAAGTCTGATGAGATGTGTTCAAAAGTGTCTCTCTCTGAAGTCCAAATCTTCAAAGCAGAGAGAGGCGGTTGATTCCGCTCCTGCCGACACCAGAATTCAAATTACGCTCAGGCCGGGGGAATTTATACGTTTCAGAGCGATAACGCTAAAGAATGAACGATTATACAAAAGTCTAATGTGTTTGCCACTCTCATGAATCCATTGTTCTGTGGGTGTTCATGTTTTCAGCCAAGATTTTATTGTTTATCTAACCCCTCATGAATAAAACATGCCGGAGTCATTTCTGCTGCATGCTGTTGCATTATATCAATCATTCACAAAGCCCGGGCCTGTAATTTGATTCCCAGTGTAATATTCATGGCGACAAAAGCAGGCCCCGGAAAAGTGGAACTGTGGAGACACGTGCATTTTCGTCGCCTCTCTGTGTGATTTGTGGCTCGTTCGTCATCAATCTTGCATATGCTTTTTGGAAAGAAAAAACAAAACGAAACAAAAAAAAAACCCATTGTACATCGTTTGGGATTCACATTGGGAGAAGATTGAATTATGATATCGATGTAATGCACGGGGATATGGAAGGCACCGTGGTGCATGAGGGTACACAGTGGTAGTGGTTACTGTCATGGCCACCAGAGGGTGACCATGCATTGTTTAAAGACTGGCCTGTGTTGTGCGGGAAGGCAAACCCTCAACAGGACGACCAATTGCAAAAGAGCATGTCACCCAAACAGTGTATGACCAGACACCCTATTCAAAACTCCCTTTAGGTTTTTACAATTTTTTTTCCCCCCACATCAAGAGAGCAGTATCTGAGCTCTAAGCGGACTTTTCCTACATTTGTACAGATGTTTTCCCCTCCGTCCTCCTCTGTAATAAACACCGGGGGGCCATTTAGCCCGCGATCACTGCAAGGATCAATGAAAATGTCACCAAACGTCGAAAGTGTGTGTCGGCAGCTGTGTCTCTTTAAAAGCAGCCGAGGAGTGACAGGAGAGTTAATAAGGGGCCCTCTGATCAACGTTGATCAGCTGGTTCATCTGCACGTCTGAAATATTTCCATTTGATGTGATGTTACAGTGCAGTCATATAGAAAACACGACATCCTGAATTGTTTCATTTAGTATAAACGTCATGAACTTTCAATGAAATGTTGGAAGAAACCAACTAACTTAAACCTTACTTGAGGTTTTTCTTTTCAATTCTTTGTAATTCTATCATTCTATTAAATGACTCACTAATGGAGCGTGAAACTTCCCTCTTGACCTTGGTAATAATAGTTTCACAAAAACTGGAGACCAGACCTGGATCTAATTCAGGGAGTTGTCATGGTGATGGTGGTGTAGATGGCTGTGATCACGTGTCTTTTTTCTTGGGTTGATGGTTACACAGAATGGTAGTCAGTGGAAGATGATCCTATTTGCAATTTGTACTTGCTGTTATGACAATAACGCAGTGATGTCTGAGCCAGGTAAGAAGGACCTGTTCATACGAGGCACCCCTCTGCAGCAGCACGTATCCAGAGATCTCTCATCTCAGTTTGGCGTCACAGCTCTGGAAAGCCAGCACAGCGATGCTCGCAACAGGCTTTGCAGGTAGTTTAACAAACGACTTGTGCAGCAGCAATAACACTGGAACTTAGGTCGCATGGTAAATGTCGGAATTGTTGAATTATCAGCCAAACATTGGGAAATGGATATTAATGGCTGTATGGTATCAATGAAATTCTGAAAGCCGGTAATTTGAGTTGATAATAAGAGGTGTGTGTGTGTGTGTGTGTGTGTGTGTGTGTGTGTGTGTGTATGTGTGTGTGTGTGTGTGTTTATCTCAGGTCATTACTGATTCAGTTTTAGATGAATTACCAATAGCCAATAAAAGTAAACTGAATCAAAACAATTTAGCAATGAATAATAATGAATGTAGATAATAGACAGATACACTTAATAATCAATTGGGGGTTGTATCAACATAATGCAGGCTGCTGGAATATAGATGAATAATAAGAAATAAATCATAAAATACATTTGAAGACAGATTTCTCATAAATGCAATTAGTAGCTTGATCAGTTATGAGTAGATTACTGAACAAGAACTGTGTGCTTCATATGTAATTAGAAATGTGATCTCTCAGTTATAGAAATGGCTCCATGTAATGAAATGAAAGTCTGTGGAGCATGTTAGGAGTGTGTGTGTGTGTGTGTGTGTGTGTGTGTGTGTGTGTGTGTCTTCCCCACGCTGGCTCTGTTGACATCCGCCACTGGTTGGTCGGCTGGTAAAAAACGATTACAGCGCAATATATCATCCCGGGAACCTGCTACCTTCACTGTCACCTGGGATAAAACAATCTCCAAAGCAAATAAACAGGAGGCCTGCTGTGGCGATGGGAGCAGCGGCTGAGCCCGCAGCCTGCTCCCAGCCTCGGTGGCTCCCCCCGACACAAAAGAGCAGACGGTGATTCCGACGTGGCTCTTTTGTCGGGGTCCACATGGGGCCATGATTAAAACAGTTCAAGTCACCAAGGGGGTCCTGTGACCCTCCCCTTCCCTTGACAGCAGCTCTACCTGCAGCCTTCCCATGGAGGGCCTCAGGAAACGCAGGAGACAGGCTGAAGTGTGTTCTTATCAAGGTGGAGGAGCATCTCGAGCCACTGACACCAGCACAAATCACGCATGATTCATGTACAACCCTACATATACAACATTAACCTTTAAGATTATCTGGTGTTCAAGGAGTGCTCTCTGCTGTGCTGGGATCAGCGGGGTCCAGGTGTCCTGCCAGGCGTGTGTGTGAAACAACATGTTTGACTGTGGTTGTTTGCATGTATCCACGCTGCTGCTGCTGCTGCTGCTGCTGCTGCTGCTGCTGCTGCTGCTGCTGGTCGTTCTCTCCGCATAGATATCATTCGGTTGTGGCTGCATTCACCCCTTGTCACCTCAGAAGTTCAAAGTGAGGTGAGGATGGCCTGTGATGGGGCACAGTGTGAGAGTGTGAGAGTGTGTGCATCCTCTCCAGCCTCGTTTCTCAAGTGTTGATTCCACTGCATTGATCTCCAAATCCATGGGAATGTCCTGTAATGGGCCTGCTTTTGCTATGCCTCCTATTCTTTTCCATACAGTTTCTCACATATTTCATCCATGATTGATTACTTCATGAAGACAACTGCCTTAAATGTCCTTTAAGCACATTTGCTGAATACATCAGTTTGTTTTATTCATTATCCCTGGTCTATTTTTTTCTTGGTTGGAACTGTTTGCAGCAATGATCCGTGTGTCCCCGCAGGAACTGCGAATGTTTCCCCATATTTTATAATGAACTAGACAAATAACAATGTACCATGCACTCTGCACACAGCTGTATACAGATGGATGCTGAAGTCTTAAAATCATTAACTGGAAAGCACCCCCCTAAAATGAATTATTCATGCATTCCCTTTTCAGACAAAACTACACAGAGGAAAATATATATATATATATTTTTTTTTATCTTTCGCAGTGCAATAAATGAATAAATAAATAAGAATGGAAAAATCACGCACATTTTTCAAATACATGAAGTGATCAAGTTTTCCTTGACGTTCTGAGGAAATTCCCCGACTTTTAAAATGAAATAAGCCGTTTTCAAACACGTTGTTTAGTGGTTTGCAAATGAGTTCACTCTGCTTTCTGGCAGCTCAGCAATTTGTCAGTCTCTGGTTATTTCACATTGGAATGATGACGCACATGGACGTGGATCGGCTGCAGTTTTTCAGCGTGTGTGATAAAGAGACACGCAGTCAACAATGCATTGGCACTTTCTTACACGCCGTTTCATCTCAGGCCATGTGAAATCCTGCGAAACCGACACGGCAGTGGGGCAATTTGTAATCCTGAGTCAGGCAGATATTATGATGTATCAGTCGATGACTGTCTCGCAATCTATCAATTAGTGCAGAACCGCCGTATTGTGGTTTTATAGTAATTGTGGGCAAGATATCACTGTGTTAGAGTTCCAGCAGTCTCACAGCTATGAATCATATTCGAGCACAATGAATACAAAATGTGTAATATATTTATATATATATATGAATAAGTAGAGAAATTAGTAGAGAAATAAGTAGAGAAATTAACATATGACACAGACCGTACAATGTGTTACTGTGAAAAGCATCTAAAATTGAACTGGTGAACTTGGCATTCTGTCGGCCTGTGGTAACCCAGGGAGACAGAGTTTCTCTGCACTGATCAGACATGTCCTCCATCTGACGTCAGGTCAAAGGTCAGGAGAGTCACAGGGCCTCCAGCTTTGGATCTTTTGGGTCCTTATGGAAGATATCATGACACTAAAAATGTCATTTCCTGTAGGAGTGATGCACTAGCACAATTTTCTCTTGTAACGTTTTAACCGTGTGCAGTTGTTGAGTTTCTTTGCCTGGGTCATCAAACGCCCGCGCTTTGAGTTTGCGTCCAGCCCGGCCCACCGAGCCCAGAGCGTCAGTATTTGAACGCCTTGGAATGAGGCGCAATAATCAGCTATCTGGCTCCAGAATCGCACACTGCACCTTTAAAAGAGAGGAAAGAGTGGTTACAAAAATAACAGCTCGCTAAGATAATCTCCATACAATCCACACTTTTAGATTATAACGTGTCAAATCAAGTGAAGTAATATCCAGCCAGTTTTGTATGAACTTCTCTGAGAGGGACAGATAGGTAGAAGGGGACTGAGGAGGAGAAGAAGGAAGGGGGGGGGGGGGTAAAAAAGAAAAAAAAAGAGAGAAAAAGAGGAGACACTCCAAGATGAAGGGGCAGCAGAAGAAAAGGGGCAATTACTGTTCCTTTCTTATGGAAATGGTAATGAAGTGGGACATGGGGCTCAGGACAATAGAGGGCCACAGGCAGGTTGAGCGTCACCGTGTAAACTGCTTCCTGTTAGGGAGCCATTTAGCCCTCACTTTTACTGACTAACAAGCCATCTCCAGGCCAACTACAAAGAGGCTTCCCCATCAAAGCTGGAGGCTGCTGCTGTCTGTGGAGTCCAGATAGGCTTTTCCCAGGCCAGCTCACATCTAACGGCGCAGCGCAGGGCCTTTAGGGTTCTGCTTTAAAATGTGTGTGTCTGTGTGCGTGTGTGTGTTTGTGTTTATCCTTCTGCAGGGAATGAGTGATGACGTCTGCCTGCCTTTCACATCTTCTGACTGATGCAGAAATGCTTGCGCGAGCAATCCCAAGAGTTTCACCCGGTGACTATAGTGACCCAATTTCTAATTCAAAGTTGACATCAGAGAACGCAGCCGCGCAGTGATGTCGAGATGAGGCGGAGGAAGGGGAAGCGTGACCAGATGAAGCACTGCCTTCGATTTTTGCATCAACTTTGAAGTTGTTTTCCTCTAACGATCACTGACTGCTCTGAGAGGAAATCTAATAATAACTTATTTCTTAAAGGTGCTAACTTCCTGTATCGTCATCATCAACTGCACATCTGTCACATCTGCACTGACAGCTGGGAGGGATAGTCAGCTCATTGAAGGTAACGATAAGAAGGTGATAATAAGGAATATAATAAAAAGGAAGGAGCTTTGCATTCGGCGTGCTGTTGCTATATTTTTATCCTATATATAACCAGGTGGTTTCATGGTGAAGAACATTCATTTTTCAGAGAGACTGGTGAAGAAAACTCATCAAGTAACAGAGGGTTACTAGTAAATCTGAGTAAGTAAACAGGAAATGCATGATCAAAATCACCTACAACAACGCTGACAAATATAAGAGGCCGTTCCTTTGAAATAAAGGAAGTGGAGAAGAGATTGATCATTTAAAACCAAAAAATCTCCAAAAAATAAATGAGAAACATTAAAAGCTGGCACTGAAAATAGCGACATAGTTATAACCAATAGTGTGTCATGTTGGTACCATATCAAACCGTTAAAAAAGCAAAAGAAAAGAAAAGAAAGGGAAGTATAGTACAATATATAAGACAATTAAAGCACAATGAAAATGAATTAATCAAAACACCAGCACATATTTGACTGACCATGAGTCTGATGTTTGACCTTTTTCATTTTTCACATGTGTTTTGTCTCCTTTTCTAGGCGGCCATCAGTTTCCATTCACTTCCACAAGATTTATGACTCATGGACTGAAGTGTCTGCAGTGTGCATCCTTGCTAACAAAACTTATTTTTTTCCTCTTATCTTTAGTCCAGGCTTGATACTCACGGTGATTGAATACAGGCCAGTGTCACGACTGTGCTAACTGATCCTCATATTATAAACTAATGGATGCCATGAATGTTCAAAAAGGTAATTGAATTGATAAAGTATTGAAGTTTAGGTTGGAAAATGACACAGTGGGCTCTGGTTTAAAGTAAACACCAATAAAGCCTTTTAAAGGGTTAAGGACGTATAGCCCAGCCCCACTGGAAACTTTCAATGTTTATTCCAACTCCAGGCCCATTTATTTTCCCGTTGAAGACAGGTCACAAACATATTCAAACTTTTTCTTGAAGAAAGAGTGAGACATTTCATCAAATGTGACTCAAGCAGGAGGCGCCTGCACATTTGGTCAGGTTTAGATATTTCAAGATATTTGTCAACAACAAGACAATGACCTGGTCCCATTATATCTGGACTGAGGTGTTCTATACATGTTGATGAGGTGAACTTCACAGTCCTTAAAAATATCAGACTACACACTTTCAACAGATCCACAGCACGGGCATTAATTGACCATAAGATTCGATGCTGTCTTTCCATTTGTTGTGACAATCATTTCGTCACCACAGACGAAATATGACACTTGGAGGCACTGGATCCTGGATGACACTATGATCGTCCCCTCTCGCCCCCCACACTGGACAGGAGGGGGCAGCGTTCTGGTCTCAGGGGGAGCGTTGGGGTAGAGGCCCTGGCAGGACTTGAGTGGAGGCAGGGGAGATGAGGAGGAGGGCAGCGTCTATTGTCTTTTAATGAGAGCCTTTGATGTGGCCCCTCTGTTTGCTGTTTGTACACCTGGGTCACTGCGCCTGCATTCACATTGGCTGTCTGCTGGCGGAGGAGGAGGGGGGAGGAGGGGGGGAGCACTCGGCATATTCCAGGTAACACTTTCCAGTCAGCTGCTGCTGCTGCCTGGCGTGGGAAGGCAGTAAAAGCAGCCCGGCCCCTTTGTTTACCCCCCTACGGTTTACGGTGCAGCAGTCCCCCCCCTCCCCATCCTATAGTCCTGCCTGGCCTCCAGACTCTGCAGGCAGACGCTGGCTGTCTCTCTGGAGCCCCTGGACACCAAGCAGAGGTGAAGCCGCCTGCCGGGGGGCTCACGGGCAGCTATGCTTGCTTCCAGTGGAGCAGGAAATGAGTGTTAACAGGAGTGAAATGTCTTAAAAAAGACATCAGTACAGATGCAGAAACAGAGGGAAAAGTAGACAGGTTACGGAGAGGAGGCAGCAGTTTGCAGCATCATTGTATACGGGAGTCATGGCCACAGCTTCAAATACGGTGGAGTTGATTTGATAACTTCACTGCTGCTCCTCAGGAAATGGTAAAAAAAAAAAAAAGAAAAGAAAAAAAAAAAGAACACTTGACAAGTGTTTCAGTTACTCCCAACAAACCACAGATTTGAACTCCTTCTAGTGAAAATCAGTTCCACTCAAAACCATAGGAAGCTGAGGATTATTCTGAAAATCTGAACAGCGGTGGCAGAATTTATCCTAGAGGGATATCTCGACACCTCCGCAAATCATACCCTGCAACTCAGAAAGAAAGCAGCTTTGTGGTCTGGGTGAAATGGCCCTTTAAAATGCTGTTTTTAAGAAAGTCATTAGAATGGGTTTCAAGGGAGACATTTACAGACAGATTATGCTCTACGTGTTGTGGGAGGGTTTCTTTTCCAGTCTGGATATTTGCATCCCTTTATTAGGCAGACTAACTGTGATCCAGAACTATTTTAAAGTGGGACCTGTGCACAAAAATGCACATATGCTCTGTATGTGTGGGCTCACAAAGAAACTCAGAGAAATGTACTCTATATTAAAGTCCCCCTCCACTGAAAACTGTGCGTTATGCCTTTTTGTGACTTGACTCGGATGGCGAGGCTTCACTTCTTCCTAACCCTAACCCTGTGAACACATCTTGTTTCATATTCATTCTGCTGGAGGGCGAACGTTTCTCGATGCTCACCTTAAGTCTGAGTTTAACGGGCGGACACACGAGCAGGATTTAGTGACATCACAACAATATGGAGCCCGCGTAATTGTTTCCGGAACTCCACCTGTGTGTTTTTCTATTTTCGCCGAGAGAAACGTCCAGCAGTGCATATGTGAGGCCTAAAGATTCAACACATCGTATCCAGAAATATAAATTATATGAAGTCGGATCACCAAAAACAAAACTGAATTAAGGACATTTAGATTTAGTGTGAATGGAAAAAGCAACCACAATGATGAGGGACTTGAGAGACCGTGAACTTTTATACCTGTGTGATCCTAATCGTGTTATTATTTCTCTCTCTCTGTTGTAACTGAGCTGTTTTTGTCTCTGTTCATTGTCGTCTCTATGGGACTCACCACTGAGCCCAGCGACAGAAAGCATCCTGACTGGAGACATTCACACACCGGCACGGTTCGTTCACGGCCAAGGACAGGACGGTGATTAAAACCACCCAGAGCATCAGTGGTACCACCAAAGTGAGACAATCACAGGCACAGTCTGTTCACCCTGCTGCTGTACAGAAGTATCCACTGCCGTCCCACCAGGCTACAGAGCAGCTTCTTCCCCTCAGGCTGTGAGACTCCTGAACTCATCCTCAACACTCCACCAGAATGAAAAAAAAAAAAAGTTTTACATGTGTGGTGTAAAGACAACTTGTATTTCTGTATCGAATGACAATTGAATAAAAATCAAATTGAACCTTGAACATATCCACTGTATCATCGTTATTGTGTGCCCACTATAACCTGTGAAACGAGTGACCACGATGCTTTATGAAATGCTCAAGGTTGAAGGAAGCAGTCAGTGAATAAAATATCATTGTGGATCTGAAAAAGCTGGACTGTAAAGTTTTAAAGTCTAAAGTAGAGAATTCATGTTCTTTCTTTAGAGTGTTTTTTTCCCTCCTCGGTGTGTTACGAGTGTAGCATTTAAAAACTTTTTTTTTCTCGCTCAGTCTGAGCACGCAGTTCAGGTTATATGAAAGTCCCATGACGCTGCTTGTATCACTTTAATTTTTTTGTATTAAAGTTACATTTTTATTCAGTATCTCACAAGGGGAAATACAAAAAAAGCAAAATTAGAGGCCTCTGGTGTAAATGCTATTTTGTGAATACATTTGTGGGAAACATTTCTTTTCCTTCTTTCCGTTGAGGCCGGATTATTCAGGTTTAGACAGAGACTTTGTGGATTGTGACTGCGACAACAACACAGAGAGCGTTTTCTAACATCTAACAGCCCTTTTTCCTTCATTAGCATTAGTTTTGCAGCAGTCCAGTCCTTTCTCACTCACAGATCCAGTGGCTCTCATGCTGTATGGGAGATGCTTTTATCAGTCATCCGTGTTGTTGTTATTGTATGATGTGACACGCCGGTGTCATTGCTCATGCATCAGACGGTGACAGCGCGCTGCGTGAACATCTCATTTTAATTGTGCATTTATAGAGAGAGGAAGTGCCGCCAGAGGAAGAAGGTGATGAGCTCTCAAGTCACACGTCCTCTCACTCTGGGTAAATAATGTTCCTGGCTGCACCTATCATTAATCCTCTGTCTTTAACACTTACTGTTTGTCAGTGGAAACTGGCCTCGCTCCTTTTGATCTCCCCCCCTCCTGCCCATTCAAGCCTCCCACTAAAAAAAAAAAAAAAAACCTCACCCACCCAGGTCAGAGCAGAGGGAGAGGTGGTTATAAAAAAAGTCTTCCCGAGCGAGCAGACAGCGGGGCCCGGGTTATGATGATCCAGTCCCAAACCTCATGATTAATATCTGCTAATATTTGCAAATGTCCTTCGCAGCTTCCAAGTCGATCCCTCTTCGCGTCGGGAGGAGATGGGCTGGAGTGTGATCTCACTCCACAGGGTCTGCTGCTCATGTGTGTGTGTGTGTGTGTGTGTGTGTGTGGGTGGGTGGGTGCATGTGCACACAGCTGGGGGGCTGCTGCAGGCAGATTTAACTGTGTTTTCTCACACACTGGTGTCTGCTGACCTCAGCTGCTCATATTTACATCAGGCAACACCGATCACCGCGGAGGAAAAGAGGAAACGGGCGAAAAACAAGCCGGCGAGGAGGGAAACGTGTGTGAGCCGGGGAGGAAAAACTGAAATGAATGAGAACTGATGACTGATCTGTATGAATCAGAATTAAGCATTGCCGTGCAGCCCATCATTGAAAATAATAATAATAAAAAAAAAGTAAGGACAACTAGCACACACTAATGTAGCTTCGCTGAAACAGAGCCACAACACTGGATGGAGGAAACCGTGTGCAAGCACTCACTGTAACCATCTCACCTTTAAAGTCACGGTCTGTTGCACATCTCTTACTGTGTGTATGTTCAAGTTTACCCTTAACCGAGGCTGAAAGATACGGTGAAGAAATGTCACACTGCAGTTACTCTGATGGATATTTTCCCAGACGGTTCGAGATCAGTTGACACGAACATTCCCGCCTCACAATTTTCGGATTCCATTATAAAAAAAAAACTATTAAAATCCTGACGATGTAATCATGTTTTGGGGTCTGTGATCTAGAAACAAAGACTTTACGTGCAAAAAAAAAAAATTGCACGTAGTTCCTTCCTCAGTTTGGATCAGCACTATATTAGCCACACTACGATTTCGAAAATGTCTTTTTTTTTTTAAACTTTTGCTTCAGGACAACACCATCTGGCTTGTGAGTGGTGGAAAGCACATTTACTTAAGAACCACTCAAGTACAACTTCATGGCACTTGCTCTTCATTTGAGTATTTTCATTTTCATGCTGCTTCATATTTCAACTCCACCACAGCAGCTTTAGGAAGCAGCTGACCAAAACAGATGATTACCACGTAAATGATGATGCATTTGTTCCTGCAAAAATCATTTTAGTCGACGATTTAATTTTCCCACAGTGATTAAACGTTTCGTTTCAGGTTCTCTCTTGCTCCTGCATGAATATTTCACAATTCTACAACAGCAACCTGCCCTTTCATCTCTTGTTTTAAAGATCAGGTCAATATGAAAAAAAGAAAAGAAAAAAGAAAAAGAAAAGAAAATCCAGTCTTATAATGTGGAAAAAGTTAAATGTTGGTCAGAATGAAGTCAACACAGTGCTTACGACAAAAGTTATCACATATAGTGGGAACAATAAATTATAAGGTACAATAGACGTCTCTTCTCTTTCCCTCGGCTACCATGAAATAAATGAATTACTTTTGTCAAATCTGTTCGAATCTGATCAAATCCAACGAATTTTTTTTTTTCTTTACCTGGAAGGAGAAATAAACAGATCGAGACACACTGAGGCTGTACTACACCATAAGACACCTGGGGACATTTTCTAAAGATCTTTCATCATTCATCATTTCCTAAATGTCTTCAAGTTGCATGTTTTAACCTTTGTTCATTCTTATCACCAAGAACAGTCACAGCTGCAGAGTCCCCACACTGAAGCTGTGTTTTCGCTTTTTGACTTTTATCTTATGCAGGGACACATGTTGTTGTCGACCGAACAGCCTGTCCCTCCTCAGCTCTCCTTCTCTGCCCTCCCCGTAGTGTCAAAGCTGAGCCTCCTGTCATTAGCATGCCAAAGGTCTCAAGGTCTACTGTAGGGCACCTAGATGAGGGCCGGTGGGGGGGCAGGTGGGGGGGCAATTACTGTCCCCACTAATTCTTTTTATCCCTTTCAAAGGGACGGGTGATTAGAAGAGGAAAGTTTAGATTTCCTGAACTTGAAGTGGAAACGCAAAAGTGACAGACGAAGCTCAGGGCTCAATCCACATCAGGGAGGGTGTGTGTGTGTGTGTGTGTGTGTGTGTGTGTGTGTGTGTGTGTGTGTTGGGGACTCCTTAGTCTTTACTGGTCTGCTCACTACGGGATGTGAGGAAGTAGCGCTCTACTTTCTTTCTTTCTTTCTTTCTTTCTTTCTTTCTTTCTTTCTTTCTTTCTTTCTTTCTTTCTGTCAGTAACAGAGTTTGTTAAACATCTTTGAGTGAATGCACAGAGACATAACAAAACTCCCTCAGCGATCAACCGTATATTTACTAAAGTACTGTATTTAAGTATAACTATACTACATGTGTACTTCACTTGAATATTTACATTTTATTCTACTTACTTCTTCATCGTGATGACTTTTCAGATTTTACTCTAGCTATAATTCTGCACAGATTCAGATTTCACATGCTACACATATAATTACTAAATAAATGATATAATTATACACAGAAATGCTCAATAATATGTATTAGCTTCTCTAGCTACAACATTAAAATGCAACAATAATTTGATAACAGCCATAATAGTAGATTAAATAACATTTAAAGAGGGCATTTTAAAAAAAAACTTTTATTTCAATAACTGAGATTTTGAACGCAGATATTTAAATGGGCACATTATTAGGATACTTTTTCTTAAAGCAACAGTATGTAAGTTTTGAAAGGAACAATAACACAATATTCCTCTTCCAAAATTAAAGGCTACATTCACACAAAATAAAACATATTCTCACTGTGTTTAATACTCTTACAGCTACAGCTGGCTAACGTTTGCTAACTTCAGATACTGCAGGTATAAGTTGATGGACTTTATGTTTCTTCTCTATTTATGACTGTGACCTAACAATTTCACTCAGCCAGCTGGCCCAGTGATGGTGCCTTTAAAGCAAGAATGAATCGAACATGTTGGGACAGTGACATATTTAATGTGCTGTTATTCCGTGTTGGTCACACAGGTCACTGCTCTGCAGAAGTTACACACTCTCACTTTAAGTAAATGATCAGAGTACTTATTCCACAACTGTCATCAATCTAACAATGATCATATATGACCTGAAACTGAATGAAATAATAGATGAGGAGATGGAAAATGCTATATTTCACAGAAAGAAAATAAGGATATAGTTAGGGTACAGCTTTGTTTTTTAAATTCATATTACAATAATTTGTACTCCAATCCAATATGTCGGTTTTCTACCGATACTTTATTTAATCAGGAAAGCCAAATTGACATCAAACATCCCAGCTGAGATGAACAAAGAATTCAGAATATTTTTGCTATAATTTCTTTTCTTTTCTTGTATATTAGTTAATTTGACGGGGACATGTAGACATTGTTGTGTTTACACACATTTAGGACGTCCAGCCATGGCTTATTTGCAGCCCTTGTCCCTAGCTGAAAGAAACATAGTACAGAAATGATAACGTTGACCAAGGCTATTATCCCAGCGACAACAACAACGACAGTGAGTTACCGACTAATAATTTAAAAAAAAAAAAAATTGCCGATCAGAATCACCTCAGAGATTGATTATCTCACGTCTTGTAAATAAGATCCAGATTTTTAATATCACAGCCATTATTAGATTTCATCTGTTTAAGCTTATTTTAGGTCAATAACACTAAGGATGGAACTCGACTGACTCTGTTGTTTTGTACAGGAACCAACTTATGTCATAAGTCATGAGAGAAATGACTCTGTGACTGTGTTTGTACCTGTGTATGTGTGTGTGTGCAGTCGAGTGTTTTTTCTTCCCAGGGGCTGACTCATCCGCCTCCCTTGTGTTTACTTATTTAGGCCAGCGAAGTCCTCTGGAAAATATGCATCGTTATAACTGTCCCTTTGTGAAGCACCAGACCTCTGTAATATTTCTCACCTAGGTGAGTGTGTGCCGATGCCAGAGCAGGGCCTGCGCTCGGTTAACCCTCAGCTCGCCAGGGCCGGCAGCGGCAATGTGTGTGTGTGTGTGTGTGTGTGCGTGAGGAGGAGAGGAGGTGTGGGAAGCCTCTGCTGGCTCTTCAAGCAAACTTCATATTTCAGAGCAGACGTTCGCTCACCGTGCGGGGACCGAGAGGCTCCTCCTTCACCTCCGCCTGCGATTCTCCTGACAACCACAACAACAGAGTGTTTGGTTCCGCAGCTACGGGCGACTCATCCCTGATTTATCAAACGGGCACGACGGCCGAAATTGAATCTTAATTTGGAGGGATGAGGGCGGCCTCCTGTGAGTGTGTATCGGGGGTTTAGCGGGGGGCCCCTGCAGGCCTGGTCTGTGGGGGTGAGGTCCTGTATGCAGCCACTTTTTAACACTCTCTGTCTCTCAGCCGCCGATATTAAAAAACACACTCACACACTCTGGGCTGGAGGCGGGGGCGGGGGGTAAAGGAAGAGGCTGCTTGAATGATACGGGATGGAAAGGTGTGAGAGAACCCCTTTACATTTACGGCCTCTGTAGAAGTGGAGGAAGTGGTGCAGTAAAGTGGAGTCACGCTCCAAAGAACTCACTCAATTCCAAGTACATGACAGACAGCGGAGTCAGAGGCGACGGGAAAAAAACAAAACAAAAAAAAAACACACGAAGGGAAACAGACCGGCGGGGACAATGCGAGCACTGTAAGGAATACTGTAGTCAGGTGACGGCTCGGTAGCAGGGAGATCGGCATTAATACACACAGTGGTGTCCTGATGTGGAGGGAGGAGGACTTGACACGCTCTCCTGAAACTAAAGCAACGCCACCCACCATTACAACATCGTACATATCCTATGCGAACCACGTATCTACAGTGGCTTGTGTATTCCTGATAAAGTGAAAGACGAGGGGTTTCATTATGGGTTGAGAAAATCATGGCTCCTACTTCTGAAACTAAACCATTAAAAATTCTGACCTCATGTAAAGCGGATGTGTATTCTAACAGGACAGTGAAATGAAGTATAAGCAACGGACGTTACATTATAGAGCTGTTTTCAAAATCCTGCCCCTCGTCTACATATCACACCGCGGCTGTCGGCTGAAGTTCATCTTGCAACACGCTGCTGCCTTTATGAACTGCTCAGAAACCTCCGGCAGGACATCCAGGACCAGTGTACTGGTGGCCCCATCGAAACATGGCAAATCATCGTTTTGTTATCAGGCAACCCGGGCCTTGAATAATCCGCCTGTTCACATCAGACGGATGTGAACTCTTTTAAATCACAGCCAAAAACTGTCTTTCTGCATTACAGTGACCAGTAATGGCAAAAAATAAATAAATAAAATAAATAAATAAAAAATGTAAATCCTCTTTGCATGGCTTTGAAATTGCCTTATTCTAAATTTTTTTATAATCACTTATTATCTTTTTAATTGATCTGAATTAGATCCATCAGTGCAACAGAACGTAGGAGCTTTAGCTGTACTTTTTCCCCTCGATTTAAATGGCACAAGTTTTGATTTTAAACTCTGCGGTCCTATGTTTCTTCCCAGTGCACTTCTGAATTGTAAATGTTTTCTCTCTGTCGATGCATTCCTGTCCCGTACAGAACACTGAGGTGCTTTTATGTACGAAATGTGCTATACAACTGAAAGTCCCTTTCGCTGCCTGTTGATTAGTATGATAAATGCATGGATGTGTGAAGCAGAATTCTAATGTTGAAGCAGGCCGATTTGACCTACGCCACGCGGTCAGATAGTTCAGTCTGTAACAACGGACCATCATCAGCTCATCACAGGCCTCGTTTAGGAAACCTGACCTGAATGGTGTCTTTGAATGCTCCTGCATCATGTGTCTTCTTAGGTGTAGTTTTCATCGTTTGTAAAGCGCACGGCGTCTGTTTCATACGTGAATAAAATGTTCATCATTGTTCTTTACTGCAACTGTCAAATGAATGCAGTTATTTCTACATTTACATTTACCACAACATAACACCGCCGATAAAGTAAAAAGGAAAACATAGGAACAATTTTCAAGCCCTCACCTGAGGATTGCAGCTGCTATCTATTTCTAGAATAAAATTATTTTTTGAAAGTCTTTTTGCTTACCTGCAGTGCTTTTGTTAGACTTATATACAGTAGGTGCACGTATTTGTCAGGGGGCTTGGGGGTCGGCTACTAAAGAAAATTCTAGCTTTTCAATAATTAACTTTGCATAACTTGAAAACATTAATGATACCATATCTGCGTACAAGAAAATTGGAAAAGCTATAACAGATAATAAATACAAAAAAAAAAAAAAAGGATGTAAGATGAATAAGTCCTGGGATCAACTAAGACTGTCACATCAGTCATTTGATTCATTTTAAAGCCCTCCTCGTTTTGGCTTAGGTGGTGCCCAAAACAGCTTATACTGGCAGGGAAAACGCTGCTTTATGGGTCTGTTCAAATGTCACATTCACTGCAGCAGTCAGCGCACTAGTCTGTCTAAGTCTAAGTTCAGAGGCATCTGTTGCTGTGATGTATCACACTCCGAATCCTATATTTCCAGCCACAAGCTCCACTTTCTCCCCCTGATAAGGAGCTAATAAATACAAGCACATTTTGCCGAAGCATCTCAGACGGAGAGAGGTTTCCACGGCGCGGTTCAGTAAATGAACGTCTCTGTGTAAATTGCAGAAAATCGCCTCTCCTGAGCCTCCAGCCTCCAGCTGGCTGAAATATTCAATATCAGAGTCTCAGAGGGAGCCACGCAGGCCCATTATGTAAATCCAGGCATCACTTGTGGGCCGTCCACACTTTGGCACAACAGGAACACAGAGTCTGCCCTAATGGCCCATACTCAGTAAACACAGGCCCTCTCCCATGTGGATTTGAGACAACAAAAGATTAGCACTATTTGCAAATATACAACTGAGTTCAAAGGCACAGCTCTTCCCTCCGCTTCCCTTCTTTTGTTTGAGCGCACAGCTTTGAACATGCAGGACATCAACTGCAAGGGATAAACAGATTTTCAGGCATCAAATTGTAAATCCCCAAATTCACTTCAACAGCATTTTCAACAGCGTCTTCAAGCAGCAAAGTCATTCTTTCGACATCTATAAAAGTTGTCAAAATTTCGATTTTTTTTTTATTGGAGTTTGGTTGAGGAAAACAGACTTCAATTTAAAAGCGTTGAGTTGATTTTTTATGAATTCTAAAACTCTGTTATATTGTAGAGAGAGGTTTCAGGATGGAGCAGGGGAGGGGGCGGCGTTTGGAGACGTTGAACCCGGTCGGGGAGGCGAGATGTGTGCGCACAAACCACGCCCCGCATCCCCATGAGGTCCCTGGGGGCCCTTAAATGATGAGGCCTCGGGGTATAGAAACCCAGAATCACTCGGGCCTTGTCTCTCTCTGTCAGCGACCGTCTCAGAGTCAGTGAGCCCCTGCACTAAAGACGTCTTGGATTTAGGTCTAAACTACACTGCTTTGGAAATATGACTTCTGCCAACCCCGACCAGCGCCTGGAGCATCTCCTCAGCGCCGTGGAGAGCGAGTTCCAGAAGGGCAGCGAGAAGGGAGACGCGTCCGAGAGGGATATTAAACTGACGCTGGACGATGCAGACTTATGGATCAAGTTCAAAGAGTTAACCAACGAGATGATCGTCACCAAAACTGGAAGGTAAGCAGCGGCCTGCTCAGAGGCCGCGGTGGCGTCTTTTGCGCGTCCGGGTACATTTTTAACGCGCTTTTTTACGCACGGCGTTTTCGGTGTGAAGATTGCAAGTTAGCTTGTAAAATGTCATTCATTTTGAAAGGTGAGCAGCACGGATCTAAATCCAGTGGGTTCACACTCACTTCAGTGCTCTGTCAAAAGTGCGTCTCTTCAGGAGGCCTGAGGTGATTTTCTAGAAATGGTAACGAAACTTGGTTCTGTCAGCGAGCTAAAATAAAAATGATGTTTGAAAACACTCTAAACAAATCCCACTCACAAACTGAAGCACGCAATTCTAACAGATCGTGCTTGTTGTCTTCCAGGAGGATGTTTCCGGTGCTGAGGGCGAGCGTGAGCGGCCTGGACCCCAACGCCATGTACTCGGTGCTGCTGGATTTCGTGGCCGCGGACAACAACCGGTGGAAATACGTGAACGGGGAGTGGGTCCCCGGTGGCAAACCGGAGCCCCAGAGCCCCAGCTGCGTCTACATCCACCCGGACTCCCCAAACTTCGGAGCGCACTGGATGAAGGCGCCGGTGTCCTTCAGCAAAGTTAAACTCTCCAACAAACTCAACGGAGGCGGACAGGTGAGGGGAATACTGAATGCGCAATACCCATGCGCAAAGAGTGTTGTTAATTATGGGGACTTTTTTTTTTTATACAATTGAATCTGTTCCACAATTAATTCAGAGGAGTTATTTAATCTTTACAATGCCTTTTATTTTTCTTTCTTTCTTTTTTTTTTTTTTTAATTTTCTTATTACAATATTCCACTGGAATATGAAATACACTTGTTTTCCAAAACCCATTCCCCTCACTTATTTCAAGTGTTTTGAAACACTTCAAAAAGAAATCATTTATATCAAAAAAGTAACAAAGTTCAAAGTATGGCTGTGATATTTGCAGGATACCATCGGTTTTGTGTCACTTTAAGGCTATATTCTCACTCAATCTGAGAAAAATACCTGACATTGTGAGGTAGCATTCCTGCGGTTTGTTTTTTTTAACTGTAAATTTGAACATTCGTTATGTTTTCCTGTAGATCATGCTGAATTCTCTGCACAAGTACGAGCCGAGGATACACATCGTGAAGGTCGGAGGCATCCAGAAGATGATCAGCAGCCAGTCCTTCCCAGAAACTCAGTTCATCGCCGTCACCGCTTACCAGAACGAAGAGGTCAGTCGTGCATGGAGCTCGTGGCGGTCCTGAGACCCCGTTAATTCTAACTTGTCTCAAATATGCATGCGTGTCGTTAGAAATGCTGACAGTTGCCATGTCCTGCTCACAGATTACTGCCCTGAAGATTAAGCACAATCCCTTTGCCAAGGCCTTCTTGGACGCCAAAGAAAGGTAAAGACTCAAACCTCAAATGTGCTCTCAAACGACGACGTAGATGTTCCGAGAGAATGGCTTCTAATGTTGGCTTTGATTGCAGGAGCGACCATAAAGAAATCACCGATCACAGTGCAGACAGCCAACAGTCTGGATACTCTCAGCGTGAGTTTCATTTTATCCATACAAAACAACAGAAAAAGAAAGGAACAGCATCTGAACCTGCTCCATGCATTCTCACACAGAGATATGATATGTGGCTTAATATTATGTGTTTGATCCCACAGTTGGAGGTTGGTTCCTCCCAGGCCAGAGTCCCATCTGCCCCAGCAGCAGCCCTCCGCAGTTCAGCGGCACAGCGGGCCACTCCTCCGGCTCCTACTGCGAGCGCTACTCCAGCCTGAGGAGCCACAGGGCGGCCCCGTACCCCGGCCACTACGCCCACCGCACCTCCGGCACAAGTAAGACACGCACAGACCTGAAGCTCAGCATGTCAGGGATCCAAAATAAACAAGAGAACTGATATTAAATTGTGCTGCGTGCATCATTATTTTTTTTTTTTCAGACAACTACATGGACAACACTTCTGGGACTCTGCCCTCTCATGACAGCTGGTCTGCTCTTCAGATCCCCAACTCCACAGGCATGGGCACTCTGTCCCACACCACCAACTCCACGTCTAACTCCAGGTAGGCATTTCTCAGCTTTCGTTTTTGTGGTTTTATCTGAAGAGTGGGTTTGTGTGAATAAATGGGAGCATTAATCAAAATCATCATCATAATAATAATCCTCTCGTCCCTCTCGTCCACAGTCAGTACCCCAGCCTATGGTCAGTAGCTGGCACCACCCTCACCCCCTCTGGCTCGGCCTCAGGCTCCATACCTGGAGGTTTGACCTCCCAGTTCCTGAGGGGCTCCTCCTACACGGGCCTCACCTCCTCGCTGCCCGTCTCCTCGCCCTCCTCCATGTACGACCCCAGCCTGAGCGAGGTCGGCGTCGGGGACGCTCAGTTCGAGAGCTCCATCGCCAGGCTGACCGCGTCCTGGGCGCCCGTGGCTCAGAGCTACTGAGCTACTGAGCAGCAGCTGACACTTGAACATTGCTGAAGGCCTTAGGAGCAGGACTGAAGACATAGGAAATAAAATATCCTGGAGAAGATGTGGAACTATGCGCTCCAGAGCCTCTCATTTAAGAAAGGTGTAAGTTTAGGCTGGAGTCATGCTGAACAAAGCTGATATGCAAAGACAGGAACTGAATGACAATCATCTCCCTCCATGTTGGACATGATCACAGTAGAGTATTAAGCCTTAGAACAGCTTCATGGTCAGAACACCTTCTTTGCTCTTAGTAACATGTTTATTTCACCTTTTTAAAACTCATTTAGCTCCACACCAAAAAAAATGAACTGAACAATCCCCCATATTTTTGTTTTTATTCTTAGATATATAAGATGGAAAAAAAAATTGGTTCTGCTAACATGAATGTGTATATGTGTGTAAATAGAATAAATTAACGTCCAGTGTTTTCCGTATAAATGTGCCTTTTCTGATTGCAATAAATGTTCCGAGTCCGGACTGAGAGACACAAGTGCCTTCTGTACCTTGGCAGGGTTTATGTCGGGGCAAAAAGACCCCTCACCCCTGTGCAAACACCTGTACATAACTATCTATTTGTATTTGAACTCCCCCGTGAGTTTTATTTATGTCATTTAATAATAAATTAAAAATGTTTGTTTTCTCAAACTTGGGCTTCATTTTGTCTGTGTGGTGCACGCTACGTACCTTGTGAAATGACCGAAATACTGGGGAACGCATTGTCTCGCAAGCTTTGAGAAAGAAGCTTGGCCAAGAATGAGTCGATATCTGCTCACCCCCCGTGCCAGCAGAAAGCTGGGCGAAGTTTCGTAGCCCACAAAACGTTTCTGGAGCTTCACAGCAAAACAGCGGTGCAGCGTTCTCCTGATCGACTGAAGAAGCTGGGGACCAAAATGTGAAAAGAAGACAATGAATAAACAAAACACCAAAACCCTTAAAATAGCTCCATAAAGCTTTTCTAGTGTAATTCTAGTCTTCAGAAGCCCCGAGACCCCCAAGATCCCAAAATGATGCTATTTACACTCTCCACTCATGATCGAGCTCATCAGCCGGGTCGCACGCTAAAGCTTTTAGCTCTGGAGATTTCAGCTTAAAAAGGCTGTAAGTAACAAATTTTTGGACCCAAGGGCTTCTGAAGTCTTTGATTATGACGGACATTATTATGGAGTCATATTATATTTTTGTTTTTTAGTAAAAAACACCTTCTTCAGTTGATCAGGTGAAAGCTACAAGGCTGTTTTGCTGTGAAGCTCCAGAAGTGTTTTGTCGACTACAAAACTTTACTTGACTAGCCAGCGGCACGAGGATGTGTAGATAATGACTCAATTCACATTTTTGAGTGAACTTTTCCTTTAGCCACTACCATACGTTTGTGTCTTTTTTTTTTTTTTTTTTTTTTTTAGTGAAAACACAAGTTTGGAATACACAGAGAAGAAAAAAAGCATACAACACCATGTAAATAACAGTAAAGTCCTATCATCCCAAAGGTCAAAGGTCAAACAAAGTCCACTGTGGTATTATCAATTAAAAAACAACTTAAAAACACATTTCTCATTTTGAACCCGCGGGTTAATACCCGTGGTGTAACTCTGTGTAACCTCAATCATCAAACGCCCCCCTGTGTTATGAGCTTTCCTTAAATAACGGCGTCTGCACGGCTACGCTAAGTGAATGTGGCTTCTCTGACATGTAATTGATATGAGGGGGTGATGGAGAAGTGTCCAGTTCAAGAAATCTATCGGGGTACTTTTCCATCACTGGCACCCTTTTGTTACAATCTGCATTATGGTGCGACGTACGGCTGACACATTCAGATCGGCGTGTGAGGAACGTCTAAGGTACGGAATACGGACCCAAAATGGCAACAAACTGCGGCTGAATATTAGAAAGTGAAACACGGACAGAGCTTCGCGTTATAAGCAGGAATGCAGAGGACGCGAACCAAACTCAGCTCAGATTTTCAACGTTTTGACTTTCAAACAGGACTTGAACCACATTGATAACAATGTTTGTGGCACCGTTTTTTTTTTATAGTACATGTGTAGTGAATAACAAGATAAATGAATGTAAGATCAATTAGTAATATGTTTAACAATAACCATGATTATAAATAGTGATTATTATGATATGATAGTTATTATAAAGTGTTACCGAGGAGGAAGGCAACAAGTACATGGTGACGGTTTTAGAATTATCTATAAAAAGGAGTGAAGTTTTGTTTATCATGGCTAATAGTTATTTACATTTTGATCTTTGAGGACTCGAGGTCATAGCTTCCACAATGTTGTTTGTAACTCTATTATATTCATTCAAATGTGCACACACACAAATCTTAATCCTAATGCTCAGTATTATATGACACAGTGCAAATGTGTGTTGTTAAAAGTGCATGATTAGATATAAAAGGTAAGGTAACATCAAATGTGTGCTATTTTTACAGTGTCAATATGTATTTGGAAGAGAAAAAATAAAAATACATCAAATTAAATATAAAATAGCACTGGCAGTGCTACACTCAACTGTCAAGGGGGAAAAAATGGCAGTGAAAAACACAGTTAAAATCGCCTACGGTTGATTCAGCTCCAGCTCATACCTGAGGCCGCTGGCTCGGCCGTACACCCATGATGTCAGCGGTGTGATGTGTGTGTCAGGCCCGCAGAGGCTCGGCCCCTGAGCAGTGATGGAGTGGTCCTCACCGAGGTGCAAATGAAGGCTGGAGGGTCAAGGGGCCACAGGCAAACAGTAATGAAGCAGCAATGTGACCTGCAGCTGGCGGGGCCGATCACTCGGACCAAAGGTCTCCTCATGAAACGCTGACATCTCCTGAATACCTCCACTTTACTGCCTCCCAAATGTAGGAATTTATTTAGCTTGAATGAAATACAGGAGCTGTCTTTGTCTCAACTGTCAGATGAGATGTGGACGGTGATACACCTTCGTTTCAGGTTGTGGATATTATTTCAGATGAGAAATTGAACATAAAGCCCCTTTTCTTTTCTTTTCTTTTCTTTTCTTTTCTTTTCTTGTCAGAAACTGTATTGATGGGATATGTCAGGCCAGTGATATATCAACTGTAGCAGTGGTGTGCAGCTCTCTTACTTACATTACAATAATTTGTGTTCAAAATTGTACTGAACTAAGTATTAAACATACAAGCTCACTTAGACTAGTAACTTGAATTAAAAAACAACTGTGAATTGTCATGAATCAGCAGCATGAAGTCACATGAAAATTAAATACTCAAGTAAAGAATGAGTGTAATTAAGTATAGTACTTGACTAAGTGCACTTTTGTATGGATGCTTTTCACTTGCACTGTATCAGAGGAGGATATTCAAAGCTGCATTGGTCATTTTTCAACTTCTTGGGGGCAGTGAAAAAAAAAAAGCTGAGAAATTACTTACCAGACAATCACCCTACATGCGGACAGCACATCTCACTGACTCAAAGCAGTGTTAACATCATTAAGGGTCGATTTTGTAATCACCTGATGAAAGTAAATATTGGCTGTCATTTAATGCAGGGAGCGTACTCGTTAATCAGGGGTGTCTGAAAACCAAAACAAAGCTCTAATAGAAGCTAAAAGGCCTTCTTGAGCAAGCCACCTATTTCACATTTCACATACATTCGATCCAAATTCATACAACAAGAATACATCAGAAGCCAAGCTAGTAGCTCTTTGACGCTGTGCGGTACTTACACACAGTGGCGCTTTGAGCTAAATGCCACCATTAGCATTCTAACATGCATCAGTGATGATGAAGCATGGTATGTTTACTATATCAGTGTATTAGCAGACTAGCTAAACACAAAGTAGGCCTACAACTAAAGCTGATGTAAATGTCATTAGTATTGTAAGCACTTAGTCGTAAAATAAAGGGAACAGTGTTGTCCTGACCTACATTAAAGGTTAAGGAATAAACAGATTTATCATAAATGGGCAATATAAATGACAATACCAAATTTCATTGCATCTGCAATTTTATTTCAGTATGGACTGACATGGTGGACTGACCTGCTGACAGCTCGAGATGCTGACAGCGTGACTAAACACATAATGAGAGCTGCAGGCTAACAGCTTGATGCTACATTAGCCACTATTAGCATTACAAACCCGAATCGCTGACTGAACCGTCAGTGTTGAGTTGCATTGTCGATGATATGGCAGCAGGTTTTGACAAGGAAGACAAATAAAAAGACAATGTTCTACTGCATTGGAATAATCCTTTTATCATTTTTGGGTAGGCAAATGGTGAGACACTGTTATAGGAAGGCCGTGTTAAATCAGAGGAGTACTACATTAACCACATCCGGTGTTGAGGAGGTCAAAGGTCAGTCAGGCTACCTCAGCAGCAGATGCAAATACAAATTTATTTGACCCTGAACTGATTAACAACATGGGGTGAAGAAAACATGTACAGTACCGAACATATACTATAATTAACATATTGGGTTTTTGCACAATAATCCAACTGATTTGTATTTAACGTGCCTGTATCTCTCATATCGTCACCTTCTTGAAATAATGGCCTACGTCCTATTTTAAACTTCTTCAAAAAACAGAAAAAACTGAACTAAATATATGACATTTATCATCTCACACAAAAAGGTTATGTTATGACAACAGATGACTATTTACGTAGTCCCTTGAGGTAAAGATATGTCTTGGAAAAAGCTTATAAAATTGCCAAAGTCTTTCGTGTGACTTGGGCAAAATAAAACAGCCTTTGACGTAGGTCATTATACTACTGGGGTAAGATTGCAGGATCTGTTCAACTGAGGATGTGAGGCAGCCTGCATCATGAAGAGCTGCCTCTTATTTTAAGGTGACACTATATAATATATTCCATATTCCCATTTCTGTACTATTTGAAAATCTGTGCCAGTGGACGATTGATGCTATTGTTGATATCAGACAGTGTGTGTGAATTATATTGGCCTATCGTTACTATGTTAACACTTGTGTGTCTATTGCACGGACCAGATACAGAAAAGTGAGCATAGCCTTGAGTTCTCATTATTAAATTGGAATCTGAGGTTGAACAACTTCATTATGTTCAGTAAACAACAAAAGCCCCAAATAAAAGTCAGTGAGCCCATGTGATTCATCTTCAGTGCGGTTTGTGTGTGTGTGTGTGTGTGTGTGTGTGGCTGTGGCTGTTTATGAGCGGTTGTCCAGACTTGGTGAGGAGGATGTTTGCCGATGGTCTTTGCTCAGTCTGGAGCGATAAACAGGTCCTGCTGGGCCCGCAGGCATCCCTGCCCTCTCCCGTGTGTGCTTGTGTGTGTTGATCTGAGGACGCTGAGCTGACTGAAGCCTTTGTCCTCCAAGATGGCTGATCTGCTCTGTACACCCCTGCCCGCAGCCTGTGTTGGCCTTCACTAATTGACAATTGGAGTCTGACTTTGCACACCGGCCAACTCTCCGCCCCTGGAAGTGTGTGTACCAAATACGCTTAGCAGAGTGTGCTCATCACCCAGGTGTGGAGGACGGAGGTCTCCAAACAACAGATGCAGATGTTGGGTTGGGTCACTGTTGCCTCATCAGGGCTCTAGTTATTAGTTTAAGCTGTAGTGTAGGGGAAAACACACCAAAGTTAGATTTCTGTCAGGGTTAAATTTAGGTTCTTTTTGACAGAATTGGAGTGTATTTATTAATCACACTACTGAAAGTCGTTGAAATAAAAAATGGTGACCCAAACAGGGACCAGAGTTAGACTGGTGCTTCCCGTCCCATCTCTGTCCTGGTGTTCCCTCACGTATCCCTCCTCCTCTTCCAGGAATAAGCCTTATGGAAGAAGACAGAAGGGCGAAGCGGCCTCCACAAACACTACAGATTATGACGGTGAGTCACATTGTGCAGGGCCTTGCGGTTGATTTACGAGGGGACCGCTGCCAAAAAACAAGTTGTCAAAGTCTGGAACAGCGAGTCAGCGCAGCGGCGGGGAGGTGTGTTTGCAGACCGCCCCCTCGTCCGCCCCGAAACCCCAACCCCGTCCCTCTGATGTCTGTGTGTCTTCGTTAATGAAGAAATTCTGATACCTTGGTGAGACATTGCTCTCAGCTGAGCAGACTCTGCCTCCTCAGTGCCCTCATACAGCTGCCCCACCCATCCGCAGTCCCATCATGCCTCTGGCTTCCCCTCCCTCGCAGTTAATGGAACTAACTAAAATGATCCCCAGTTAACTTTTGAAAGAAAAATGTCAGTACATTGCCGAAATGTATAGCAACAACTAATGGCTGACAGCATATTTTCTTTTGACAGCGTGATTATTACATGTTGGTTGCTGTGAAGCTTTGAAGGAACTATGGTTTTCAGTGATCATTGGTTTTACTGTCAGACACACTTCTGTCTAATCCAACTGGATTCCACTGTCAGGATGTATGCTAAAAGATGACATTTTCCAACCCAACATATACTTGGGTTCTACAATGGCCCAGCCTGACTGGATCTGACTGGTATGGCCAAATGTGAGACCCAAAACTAATCAGAATCTCCATATTTTCTCATCCAATATGGATGGTTAGCTTGCCAGGCAAATGTAACATATTGTCTTCCCAACTTTGGCCTTTGCAAATCTCTTTAAACATAATATACACACAGTATACACATGGACACAAGTAGCACAGCTGAAAAAAAGAAGAGCTAAGTTTCTTAATAAATAACACTTGAAATAACCAACCCAAACACAAGCTTTACACACAAAAAGAAATGCTCCCAAACTGATCTAAAAGCTGTTACGTTTTTCACACCTGTCTCTTCAACGTGGGTTCAAATTATAACAGGGCAGAAATCTATCAGATACCACAGTGTATTGCTTTTTAAATTGAATTTTAACTCGCCCAAAAGTGACGTCTTGAGATTGCTTCTTTTGTCTGACCAGCAGTCCAAAACCCGAAGACTTTTCCCTTACTGACATAAGTGACAAAGAAATGCAGGAAATTCTTACTGATTAAGGATCTGACACATACATTATTCAATGAATGGAGTGCAGAATTAGTTGACATGAAAAAGTAACTGCTACAGTCCTTTAAATCAGTTGTTGCCAACCTGGGAATGAGGACCTCCCAAGGACCCCCAGTGTTAACATCAGGGGTCACAAGATGAGTAAAGGTAAAAATAAAAATAAATTAAAAAAAAAAAACAAAACAAAAAACACAACAGCACTCTACACACAACTCTAAAAAACGTCCTGTAACATGCCCTCTGTGGTTGTATACCTCAAGGCATAAAAATCAAACATGGTGGCTCTCCCTTTGTAGCAGGTCAGTCCTTTAAGACACTTTTGTTCCTCATCGGACAGACGTCCTTAGTGTTTTTGAACCACATGAGCAATTTCACACATTAGGAGGACTTGCTAGGCAGCATAAGCTAATGTATGTTTCCTCCGGTCGCCACAGTGATGGTGACAGCCTCTCACCATCCTGACAGGCCAGTCCAGTTAGCTGTGGACGGTCACACAAGCAGGAAAGACTTGTAAGCAAACTGGTCCTCAGTGAAGTAACATTTAGCAGAGGCGCATGATATCCAGTGTGGTCTGAGTGAGAAAGCGTGTCTTTCACTCATTGGTAGCAGCATGCTGATTATTCTCAGGGTTCAGACGACGTGTCGGTTATCGCATTCACACAAGTCAGTAACATATCAGCACCACTTGGAAAAGAGTAAATAACTATATAAATATTTCTGAATGATGTGACAGCCGGTCAGTTTTGATTCAAGTTAACAGCGGCTTAGGTCAGTTGCAGGTCTTGGGAAATCTACACATTTTTAAACATCAGAAAGTCTGTTTACAGACGTTACATTTAAGTGAAGTATGTCAGGTTGCCTTAGGTGATGTCACCTGAGCCAGCATCTGTTGGGGCAGAAAGTCTGATGTGTTGGTGTGCAGTCTAAAAAAATAAAATAAAAAATTGATCTTATATCACTATATCATATATGTAGCCTGCTCACTCACCTCAGCTTGAGGCTCCAGGAACAACACATCCAAACCCCTGGGTACTGAACTGTTGGCGGCAGAGTTACATTGTGGGTAACTTAATCACAGTGTCGTCTTTTCAAAACAATAAAACTTAAAGCTACAATCCTTAAACTGATCATGAAATAAAAACTGTTCTATTTAGGGTGAACATTTTTTTTTTAGCAATAGCCATTTAATGTATCAACATTTAGTAATCTGCACAGAAGTTTTCCTTGGTCGAGTCCACCACTCACATGCTGGATCCAAACAGTCTATTTTCACTCGAAGGAATCAACTAGAAACAGTGCATACATGCAGTCCAGCATTACTGCTCCTTTTTAAAATTCTATCTCACTGATATCAACGTCATTATTTTCCCTACTGGTGCTGCTAACAATTCAGAGTGGTTGTACAATAATTTAATGGTCATGACCTGAGGCCACATGGTTCATTCAGAATAGGGTGATTTTGGCTGCTGCTTTCTTCTTTCCAAGCCGTTGGCTCACACACACATTTCATAGAATTTTACACCAGATTTTGGTGTACAGGACAGAACTCAACCTCTCAAACGCACTCTTTACACTTTAAGGAAAACACTGCTCCCTAGTGGTTCATTTTGCCTTGTCTAGGAATCTTATGGTACACACGAATTATACTTTATTGCACATATTTTGACAATATCAGCACTTCCTGTACTATGTCATTAAACTCCATGGCGATAGCTCCAGGAAAATCTGTTCCCATTGTAGGCCACTAGCCTCTGGATGTGATCCAAATAGAATATACTGTGCTGGTGAGTTCAATGACTCCGAGGGCTGTTAAAATAACTACTTTGGGCCTTGAACTATTCAAGGTTATAAACTTCTATATTCTTGGCCAGTAAAAATACAAAATAGGGCAGGAAAAACGATCACTTTTTTTTTTACTAACCTAAGTAAAAAAAACTCTAAACGCTCATGCATGACTTGATGATTTTAAATTCCTTTATTTAAAAAATTCAGACACATCTTTAAATATTGAGATGACATGCACAGTGAGAATTGGGCTATTACAGTCATCAATCTTCTTTATCATAAACAAAAAAACAAAAACAAACCCAAACAAAGCAAAGAATGAACTTAAGACAAACAAAGTCAACAAAACCTTGTCCAGTAATGAGAGAACAGTTGAGGGGAGTTGTTTGGTGCCTGAAGCTGGCTCCAATATGATGGATAATTATAATGATTCTACAGGTGAAGCGGATAACATTAAGTCTCAGCTGAATTTGGCTTTAGAGAAATCCATCTCTGGGTGTTGAGCCATGAACCTGCAGAGAGAGAAGATCTCAGAGTCACAAATGAGACAACATGTTGTTACCAAAGCAAGAAATCAGAATCATTTCATTATTAATTCAGGTTATGATCTCTATTCATTGACTTCAGATATGACTTTTTTTTAAAGTTTTATAAATAACAGATGGGTTTTGGTGTCTATGTGTGTATGGTCAAACTTTTCTCTTGGTGGTCTACAGCGTGTCTGGATTTGAACTTTTCCTCGTAGGGCACGGACCATTTACCTTAAGCTACAGCACCTCCATCTGGCCAGTGAATGAGCTGTTTAAAAACTCAAAATGGGGAAAAGATGCATGATCCCCCTGAGATGGCACCATCAGACGACACATTTGAACAGACGGATGCAAGGTGAACTTTGTGTCAGTGACAAGCCTCTGAGAGGACCTATCTTGACTACAGTCACCCCAGTGGTATTGTTTAACCCGTATAAAACTATACAAGAATCTTAAAAGGCAGCTTTACAAGCTTTAAGAGGAAGGGAAGGTCAACATGATCGCAGGCATGTCTCCTGAGAGTGGCAGAGGAGGAAGAAGGTCATTTACTGCCAACAGTGATAAGAGAGGGTCCCTCACAGTAGAATCACAGCTCTGATGCCAGCCCACATCAGGGTCTCATCAGCATCCTTTGTGTAAAAATGGAGATCCCTTTTAAACGCTCAACCAAGAGAAAGGCATTGTGGTGATTAGCCACAGGCCTGTACTGCGGTGTGGCAGTGTGATTCAATGACTCCTTTGAATGACGTAATGTTGTGAACTTTAGTAACTTTGTCGGGCTTTATAACCATATGAAAAAACGCCGACAATAGATTAAGGTATCTAGTTGTTATCTGTGATGGATTACGTATCTTGGCATTACCACAGAAAATAACTTTGCAGACAGCAACATGAATTGGAAACAATGGCTGTGCAGAGGGTAGGTAATCAATCTATGAATTTTTTAAGCAGAATACAGAAAACGGTATAATGGGAGGAATATATTCATAATTCAGTTGATGGGCCAACACATGCAAAACCACACCGATAACTTCGAAGTGCCTCAAAAACCAAGTGGATCATCCAGAAGAACTGTGGTGCTCTGAGACAGCATGATGGATGATGTGGAATGAGAGATTACAACTTGTTTGTGGTCAGATGTGTCTCCTTGAAGCAGATCACGTCTGTGCCTGGCAGAAGCTTGTACACACTATCTTTTATTGCTACAGTTACAGCAGGTGAGCCTGGCCTTGAGCGGAAATATGGAACAATGAAGACAAAACTAGACCACTTTCAAATTCACTCTTCTAATAAACTCTTTATATGCCATAAAGCTTCTGTTAAACTGACTATGGATATATAGTCTGCTTTGGAGAGTTAGCCTATAAAACCTAATAGATGTCAGCTGACAGAGGATAAAAAGATCTCTGAAGAAAAACTGAGCAGGCGCGTTATCACACTTACTTTTTAAGAATGTCTTGTTTCTTCTGCTCTTCAGATGTCGGCAGGCCCATTGATTTCTGCCGTTGGTCATACATCATCTTCTCTACCATCCCACGCGTCTCCCCGTCCAGGTCTGACAGCTGCTCGGCAGGAAAAACACACAGTCAGGATGAGGCAGTAGGCTTTTCCTCCACATGTATAAGGGGGTGGAATAAACCTAAAGGCTTAAACTTGACCAGGTTTACCTTGGAGTTCTCTGGACACACTTTCTTGGTGTTAATTTCTGGATCTGTAGTAACAATCCTGCTCCACCACTCCATTTTATTGATCTGAAATTAAAGAACGTAATTAGGCTCAGGTTCTTCATTCTCTTGGTTGCTGCTACAGATACACAGAACAGTGGTTATAATGTGTCTTAAGCCACCAGCATTAACTCTGTTCTCACCTTTTCTAAGTGGACTGTAACAATCTTTCCATCGTCGAGGAGCCAGGAGCTTTCCTCCACCTTCACCTCGTTGTAAAGCTGCCCCTCGATAACAGGAGGGTGTCCCTTCAGGCCCACTTTGATGGAGCGTCGCTGGATGTCCACGACTACATCCCTCCCCTTAATTCGGAACTTGACATCAAAAGGCACCACCAGCTGTAGGAGGAAGGAAAAAAGTGATGCTGCATATTAGATCCTGTTTTATCCCCAGCAATCAAAACCACAAGACACTGAGGGAGGAATCACCCGGTTTTAGTGACTAGCAGCATTGTTAAGATTAATACACTGAATCCTCTGTTGATAGAAGATGCAATTATACCTGTGATTCTGCTTTTTGGTGCAAACCACTTTAGGTGTAAAATGTGTTGATACTGTTCATTTATTTACAAACATGCTCAGTGACAATATGTGGAGAGGTTAACATTACACTTTCGCAATGATAAGAAAATGATTTAAACATTGGAGAAATGAGTGTGATTTGTGTATGAAGAAGTACATTTTTTGAGACGGACAGAAATACATTTGGCCTGTTGAAAAAAATAATTAAAACACAGCAAAAAAACAACTCAAGGTGTGGCCAATAAAATGCACTGAGCAAGCTTAGTTTAGTGAATACAGTGCACCAGGGACTTCATTTGACAGCAGACTGACTGTACGCACTGTATATAAAGTGAAATGCACATGTCCACTCTTGTGACACCTGTAACAGAGATTGGACATGACATACACAGGAGCTGCTTTTTCTTGAGGCAACCAGCAATGATGTGTGTCGAGACATAGAAAACGATGGGTGGAAGTGCTCTGACACATGTCATATACTGCTAATGTGTGTTGGCTGTAAAGCATCCATAATGGATATCTTTATAATAACAGTGTATGAAATGACAATGTGACAATATGCAAGAGGTTTCTCAAAGTGGTGACCCTGCAAAGATTTATCACCAGATTCTGCAGCTCACTATGGCTTACAGAGCTTTATCCTGAGTTTCAGCTCATTGTTTAGCAGCGTGACTGCAACTTTTCTGTCCTGGTTCACTCTCACAGGACCTAGACACACCTCAAAGTCGACGAACTTTAAAACCTACATTTTGGGGGGCGGCAGAATTGAGTGAAGTGCTTTTACAAATGCTCCACAAAGATTCACCCTGTAAGCAATATTTCCAGGCTGCTAGCCAATACCAATATAGACAAAAAAGAAGCTACAGCATTAACCTAAAATTTTGATTTCACTGGGCAATCTGATCTGATTAACAAGAACTTTCCTCGTAGTAAACAGTGTAAGCAAATAACACCGACAAAAATCAAGTGAGAGCTGCCATCCCTGTATATAAATATGAAATCATAGGTGTGTAATGTTAAAAATGGACATTACTGAACAAGAGAGGAAAAGGAGGTAAGTATCTGTTGCGTGATGTACCTGCTGAAAGCAAAAATCTGTCTGTCTTAGCATGAAGGTGATCTCTAAAACACTGTCTATGAGGCTTAGTAAACATAAACTGCTGACTCTTCCACAGAACTGACTAGTCACAGCATTATCCTGACGATAAACGGCACTCACATCAACTTCAGACAGCGTCTGTGTCCACTTGTAGTTTGGCAGGTCTGCTCCATTTCCTGCATTGGGCTTTATTTTATCTTTGTCTTTCTCATCCTGCTCTCCTTCTGAGTCCGACTGGGGAAAAGAAAATCAAGATGAGTACGTCAGCATTTTAATCAGCGCTCGAATACGGTCCTACTGTTAACTCACCCCCTTCTCTTTGTCGGCTTTGTCAGAGGACTTTTCATCCATTGTTGCTTCCCCCATTTTCTGTTCTTCTTTTTTTTTCTAAAACATGGAACAAAATATTAATTGGGTGATATTTGGCAGTGGTTTAGCGGTTCATGTGTGGCAGAGCATCACAGTTCCCAGATTTTACCTTGTCGAGCTCAGACTGAAGTTTCTCTGCTTCTTCATCAGTCAGTTCCTGAATTCTGGGACCATCACCAGTTTTCTTTTTCCTCTCTTCCTCTTCAAGCTTGGCAGCTCTTTCGGCTTTCTCCTTCTTTTCCTTATCCTGTTTCATCTGTTTTTCTTTGTTGGCCTTCACTGCTAGTTTGTTGTGGTGGGCAAAAGCATCTTTGATAAGCTGAAACAAGAAATGGTGGGGGGGGGCCTCTGTTATGACATTGTACAGTATGCAGTCTCAAATGTCCCAGAAGCTAAAGGTACAGCAACACTGCTCACCTTCTCTGGAGCTCCTGGTTCTCCACCAGTGAAGAAATCAGTTTTGCGGCGTAGAAAACTGAAAAATGTGTTTACCAACTGTAGAGATAGAAAAAAAATATTTATATAATTTTACTTAAGCATCACTAGACAACAATATATACTTTTCAAGCTACCACATCTTACACAGCATCAGCTTGATAGTATACTGATATTGAGCATATTCATTGTTAACACATCTATAACATCAAATTTTCATTTCTTTCAACAATCCTCCATAAACTACTGGTATTTATTCACGGATCCAAAACGAATCTTTGCATCAAATGCAGAAAAATACTGTCATCTTTATCCTTCCACTGACTAACTGTCTCAGCCTGTAATTCCTTACCGTTAAGATTATTTGCTTACCATTGCCATAAGCAAAGAAATGTGCGGAAGGAAAAGTCTGACTCTTCTAGAAGTCATTTGACACCACTCAGACAGGACCCAGCATCTTTGTGCAACACGCAATACTTGCGACGCATATTTGTAAAATCTAACTTCCAGGAAAGAAGACCCTTAACAAATAGGTTTCACAGAAGCTAAAATGTGATTTTACTGACATTTCCTTCAGCATTGTTAGTCACATGCATGCCGAATGCCACTGTACACACAGCTGATTAAAAACACGACAAAACGGCCCGTCCACCGAGACAGCCTGTTAATAATTATAACGACATAAGTCAAAATTTGTACAATTCTTGACAACGTTTGCGTTTTCTGCACGTGCATGGTTACAGACGAAGTGTGCCGACTAGCCTACAAGCTAACTACATTAGCTCCGATGTTGGCACGGTTGCTTAGCATGTCAGCGGCACACTGACTTACCTCGTGTACCCCTCCTTCGTGTTGTTGCGCCATAACAAGCAACATGCCGTCATATTTTTCTTCATCATCACCCATGTTGGAGAATTACGAAAACGTTGGATACAATGTGAGCTGAGAGATGACAAGCAAAAAGTTGTGTTAGCGACAATGTGAGGCCTGTAGTCACGCTAGTCACTTCCTGGAAACAAACCCCGCCTACCTTTGTTTTGCCCAATCGGTAGAATAGATTTTGAATGACAGTGGAAACATCGAATGACGTGAAAGAATCGGTTCAGCGAGGAACTGGAGCGCCCGGGAAGAAATAGAATTTTCCAGAGAAGCCACTAAACAAATAGGATGTTATTGCAAATATAATGATAAACCACTACATTATCGTCATTAAAAAAAGTGAACATTCACAAATATGTATGTTGAAAACATTTGTCGGCAGTTTTCATTAACAGTTCTGAATTAACAAAATATATTGATTGATTGATATTGATATTTAAGGTGGCCTAGCCAGTGGAACATCCTTTTCTTCTTTTGACACATTTATGCAATTTTAAATGTTTTGGTTTTGGACTCCTTGGATAAAACAAGTCATTTGAAGAGGTGGCTAGATTTGACTCTAGCTTTATAATCTGCATTTCATAAGATTAACAGATTTGTAAAAATCAAAAACATAACCCCCAAAGTAATTGATAAACACGTTTGATAGTTGCAGCACTATTTAGTAAAATGTGCTGTAATTTGGGGTTAATTTCACTAGCTAGGCTGGGTTGAGAGCTTCGATTAGCCTATTAGGCTGCTCAGCATCAAAGATTCCATGTTAGCATTGTTAGCAAGCACCTGTTGGCTAGAGCATCCACAGCATAAATATTTTTGTTCTTCACATAGTTGTATGTTATTGTTACTCTGAACAAACCTGCTATTGGTAAATGCTGCTGTTAAGAGTTTATTGACTTTGATGCTAAGCAATAAAACAAGGTCACAAACCAACCTAGCTAGTTAGCAAATTAAGTAGTATGTGCAGCCTTGTTAAGTAAATCAACAAAAGAAGCTGGGTTAGCAACAGCAGGAGCTGTGTTTAAGATTAATAATGACAAAATAAAACTGAATTTTGATTGTTAAAATGTACAAATGTTTAAAGTTGTATTTATTTAATATTTTTTCATATTGAACTCTTTGGGGCTCAGTGGATAGTGGTGGGTCTTAACAAGTGGTACATCACTAGCGAAGATGGTAAGCCGATCAGGTGAGTTTCAATGGCCTACTACATTTATATAATTAAAATATTTTATATTCGAGATGTTGAAGTTGTACAGTTAATTTCTCCAAATACATCACAAAACATTAGTATTTTTTACGATGTTTGTAGGCTGATTTATAAGATCATATTTTTTGCAAATATATTTTGTTGTATAAATCACAATGACGCAATCAACTAAGGCAGATGAACAGTTTATAGCACTTTAGAAGTTATGTCATAGATTAAACCATCTACCAAGTATTATGTCTTCAGAGAGTGATATCCAGGTGCTTCAGGATGAGAGTTCACTCTCTGTCTGTGACCTACATTACATATCTGTGAGCTGCCAAAAAATTAAGGACTCCACCTCATTTAAGCTCACTAATGTCTGAGGATTTCCCGAAGTTTGTTACCTCTATCTTGTACAAGATACTCATAACAGAAAATCTGTAGTTAGTTATTACAGTCAGGTAAGCTTGATGGAGGCAGAGAATTAGGAATAAATAAACTGGCAGCACAGTTGTAATCCTCATAACCTAAAAAAAATCATTGGGTCCTTTCATGAAGGTCCAAGGTGTAAGTGGGGCAGAGGTCAGCTGGCAGCCTGTGCGTTGACCCCGTCAGTCCTTGGTAGACTGGTACAGACTGAGTTAATGACTGAGGTAAACATGATAAATGTCATTCACCCCACCAGCTTCTGTGTTTCACTTTCCTGTGCTGCTGCTGAGTTTAACTAGCCTTATCGCCGCCACGTGGATGGAACCTAGATCCCTCGACATGGGAAGTCCATGGTCACTGTTTTTTTTTTTTTACTCAGATGCAATGGTTTAAAAAAGGAGGGTCAAGGCTGAGCATGTCGTGGGCCGGTCACATCCTGAATAAATAGGGCTGGAGCTTGCGGAGTGACACTGCTCAGGCTTTCCGGAGCTTACAGTTAGTTATTTTTCCTTGGAAAGCATTCTTCAGATTTTTCTTCCTTCAAGATGTTTCCTCTGGAGGAGATCACACCCAACACTTGCTCCGGTTACCGGGATCAACGTGGTCACACACTTCTTTACAACATCTTGAGCGGGCGGGCGAGTGGCTACCTCAACACCAAACTGAACCACAACACCACGGCACACAACTGCCGCTGTGAGCAGAGGAGGACGGTTTGCCTGAAGGACCCAAAGGCCACCTGCCAAGTTGCCTCCAGCGTGCTGGTCAAAACCATCCACTTTGTAAGAAGTTTACCCTCCTTTAATCAGCTTCCATCAGGAGATCAGTCATCATTGTTAAGACACTGCTGGGTTCCTTTATTTGTGCTGGGGCTTGCCCAAGAAAAGATAGCGTTTGAAGTGACTGATGCACCAAATTCAAGTATCCTGAGGCAGATTTTGCTGGGACCAGGACTTACTGAAAAAGAAGCTGAAAGGCCAACTTTGGCTGGAGTGCACAGCCTCAGAACTTGCCTGCATTATCTGTGGAATCTGGATCTCAGTCCGAAGGAATACGCTTACTTGAAGGGTGCTTTGTTGTTTAACCCAGGTAAGACATTTTTTATTCGTTGTTTCATCATCATCATACTTATTTTTTTTAACAATGTCATAGGAGCTTCAACAGAAACTTCTCTTTATCTGTTCCAGCTGTTCAAGGACTGAGTGCCTCGCTGTTCATTGTAGGTCTTCAACAGGAAGCTCAAAGAGCTCTTCACGAAGTCATCCACCTCCTGCACCCAGAGGACAACTTTCGCTTCAGCAATGTCCTTAAAGCCGCCTCTGCAGTCCAGACTGTCGGCCACAGCCTGGTCACAGAGCTCTTCTTCAAGCCAGTTATTGGCAACACAAATATGTTACATTTATTAACAGAGATGTTGTTTGTGCAATAAGATCGCAGTTAGTGAGACTTGAATGCTTGAATGTTGTAATATGGAATTTTTACACAGTGAACATAGTTGACAAGCACATGAAATAAACCTTTTAATACCTTCCTCAGCTTTATGAAGCTATGACCTGATCCTTAGAAGGAAATGCAATCTCTGACTCCCTCATGTGGTCATAAGTGGCAAACAACAGGCAAACAATTTCCTTGTTCTGTTTCACTTCATTTACTTTATTGTTTTTACAATGAGACAGCAGTAAAAGGGTGGCCTACACATACCTTTGCAGAGAATATAAAGCATAGTACCCTGGTAAATGGCCCAAGCATTACTTTTTGGAATTTGAGAATACAATCTTATGAGCAAATGGAAAGAAATTGCTTCAGACCATTAAACACATTTAGTGGAATAAGAAGTGTACAGTAGGATAGTTACAATTAACAATTTATATGACACAGATACATTCATCACTTCCTAAATAGTCCAGTTGCATATCGGCTTCTTGCACAAAACCAGAGCAACCAGTTTCACACCACTTCATTATAACCACGCTGGTGTTGCAGCCACATTCTTGACACATAAACATAGATCCAAGAGAGTGCAATCTGGACAATTATACCACATTTACAATATGTGTATTAACTGAAGGCATTACAATAGGGTCCTTGAACAACAACCATAATCTAATGCTGATAAGAAATACACAGAGCTGAATAAATTCCACTGAGTCACCTGGCCAAATTCCCATCAGCACCCAGAAGCAAACACAGTGAGCACATTAAGGTAAGAACCCAGATCAGACATTCACTTCATGAGTCAGCTTGAATTAGAGTCACTGATAAATTACAGTCATAGTACAGGATATAACCTAAAGTCTAGCTGCAGTTCACACCAGCTTTCAAAGCATCTTTAAATTACAGACAGGACGGCCACAAACAGCTCCCAGAATGCATTAAACACCTGGTTAACCTAAAACTTAAGAGCTTAACCTGCTTCATATATATTTCATGTTACCGAATAGCTCTAGTAGTAATCATATTTGGAAAAACAAACAAACTGTAGGTACACTGTATGAAAATAATAGAAGTCACAAAAGAAAATCCCCTGAATTTTGACATTAAAAAACAAACAAACTCAAGGTTCACTCACAATATGTAGCTTGCGCAGTTCTGTAGCTTTCAACTTGTTTTTTCTCTGTGGAAAAAAAAACACTTTACTTGCTAAACTTTACTTACTTATGTTGAAAAATTGCTGGTTAGCTTAACTTAGCACAACGACTGGCAACAATGTGAAACTGCTGGCTCTGCTCTTTGAAAGCTCATTCATCAACGTGTTTGATCTAATTTTTAAGTACAAAAACAGAACCATAAAAACAACTAATTGTTGCCAAGAAATAGTTGGATGCATAACTGGCCATAAAACCACTTTATCATTTATACACTTTGGTTATTGTTGGAATATGCTAATAAAATATAACATGTTAATAAATGAGCAATAGAAATATTATGTGACTGATCCCAGCTAACCATTTCCAGCATGTATGCTAAACTAAGCTAACTGGCTGTGACCTTTAACTCTCTGCAAGAGAGCAAATAAACATTTTTCCCAAAATGTACAGCCAGATTCCATGTTATTATAACAAGACTTTGAATCATCACATAAATTGGCTTTTTTCCTTCTGCCAGTTATTGCTACTTCATTCTTTTACTTTTGCCACTTTTAAGTTGTCTTACAGTAAATATCGTCAAGCTATCAGAACATCATTTCTTATCATTAATCTGGAATCACTGTACATAAGGACTAAATTAAAAGCGCTAAATGCAAATAAACTTCTTAAAAATCTAATCTTTGATAATGAAATGTGCCAAACAACCTCTGTATTTTATTTTTACAGAACTAAATGGTCTTTGCATTACAGCAAAATAATCTGACCAGGTCAGGTTTCATGAACATTACTCAGTTCTCCTTCAAGGACAAGGGGACGGTTAACCGTGATACAATATCTATGAGTCATCAAGAGCTGCTGGTGATATCTGCTTGCAATAAAGCAATCCTTCAAATATACACATAATATTGATCAACCATAAATATCTACACACAGAGCCCTGAGTTCACTGATGTCCTTCAGACAATGTGAATTTTCACATTTTCACGGCTCAGCTTCAGAAACAGCAAAGCCATGTCTCTCCAGAGAGCTTGGCTCAGCCACAGACTCCTGTGCAAGTAGTGTCGCCTTTCAACGTCCCACATGTGACCTTGTGGACACAGCACGACAAACAATTCAAGCATACATCGCCGGTGTGTTGCAGGAATCATGTTCTCACAGAGGTGCGAATTAGTGGGACACCTGAAGAGTTGGTTCCTGTGTGAGAGGGTGAGTAGGCTGTTGGAGAACTAGAAGTATGACCTGTAAGAATAACAAAAGACAGAAACAGCATGAGTATTAACTGCTGTCTGACATCACTCCTCACAGTACCCTGCAACTAGAAAACATGTTGCACTCACACCTAGGATGTACAATTTTAAAAGAGGAAACAGCACATCAGAAAGATTTTAAAAAAGATTTACACCTTTTCAATATCAGGGCAGAAATCCCACCTGCTTGATTTTTAGTTTTTAATTACAAGCAGCGCTTTGGAGCTTGGGTTTTGTGAATCATTGTTTTGCTTCTTATGCATGAACATGCAGTCAATGCGGGATTCGGCGATCAAATGCAGGGCAAAGGAAGACGAATGACAAGTAAACAAGGGTCTGAGCAATAAAAGACTGAATCTAGAGGTCCAGACTTCATCACACTTTTAGACTTGTGGACTTTACTCACAGTCACTGAGAAACGTTAAACAGAAACTCTGCTTACAAGAAAAAAGAATCATAATAGTCATAATAATCTTAGTGAATTATATTGTTTAAATATGATACCGAAATCAACCTAAATAGACTGGCAGAACGATCATATTCATTATAAAGATGTTCAACAATATTTTGTCTACAATTCTTTTTAGTATATACAATTTTAGCATGGAAAAAGATTACTAATGGTTAAAACATTTCTCTCAGTCACAGCTTAATGCATGTTGCTTGCAACATTTTGTGTTGCAGCTGACGGACTATTGTAGAAAATATCCTCTTGTAAGGGTACAGCACAGCTCTGATGACGCATCGCAGAAGCAGGTGAACAGGTTGCATTCATCAAGTTGAAACAAACCTTTCATGACATGTTGGTGCAGTTAGGAGAGTTTGGTGAATACCATTTTAATATTTATGCAAGCAAGCGTCAGAAAAATGCTGAATGGATTTTGGATAAGATCACAAAAATGTTCTTGCATGAGGCCCTTTATTGTTTACTTATGTTCTTATCATTCCATCTACTTTCTGCACATGGATGAAACAGTACAAGACCTCAAATGATTATTCAGGCATCTTCTTACGTGCTTCATCAATTTGTGTTGACTCATTGTTCTCATCAGAATAAAGGCTAGAACAAAATTTAGTTTACGTTTAATTGCATCATTCATCCTAACTAAATTCTTCAAATTATAGGACATACATGTAATTTTCTGCAATTTTGTGCATCCTTCAAAGATGCATCACTGCATGTGCTGATTGGTACAATTTTCATTGAACAACTACTTATAGCCGCACAAAGACAAACTGTAAACTAACAGCAGATGTCAAATACCTGCACCAGGCCACTGCTGCCATAAAGAACACAGAGGTCATTTCCTCTGTGTTCATTCTAGGGAATAAAGGTGTTTTAAAAAATACCTGGCAGAGGGGAGTTTAACTTTGTACATTTAAAAACATAGACATTCAGACTGAACCCAGTATAATTAGAATTAACATACAGTCCTTAAAACCAAAATGCTTCAAGGCCAACTAAGCACACACATTACTGTGAGTTTCTCCACTAGAAATGTATTCATAATAGAGAGGAAACGGCTTTGATATTGCATTTAGGCCAATGGTTGTCAAAGTGGAGGGGCGCATTCATGGCTAGGGGTAATAATGATGAAAACATGTTATGGCAAATCTGATTCCTGAGGGAACAATGGCCATACAGGTGAGGCTTGACAGGCAATCACATCTCCAGTGTGCATTTGTGCACAATGACTGTTTTTTGACAGGGGAGCGAAACAGGTGATGTACAACACATAAGTCAAATATGACATATAATAATAACATAATAATAATATGAGTCATGTGCTTTCAACTTCCCCATCAAAACAGTAATAGACATCTGTGTCTTTTCTGTCCAACTCTGAAACCTTTGGACAGTTTGATTTGATTTATGTGTGGGGATAGATAATATATCTATATTGTGAAATGAAACTACATATTTTCTGATATATTGTTTATTGTTTTGTTGTGGAATGTCTTCTTCTGGTTTCACAGGCCTCATTTCATTAAAAAGATGTAATTTTCTAAATTTAGCAGACTGTTCTTTTTGTCCTGAAATTTGCCTTTACCCATTTAGTCATTATTATTCACATAACTGATGGTTATTTATCATAAATGTAATTGTGTTAAAAGAACCATTCAGTGACCCCCCCCTCCAAAAAAAAATTACAAATTATTGCTGGAGCTTCCCAGTGACACTTTTACGCTGTTATAACTTTCTCCTTAAAAATGTCTCCATACAGAGTGTACAGGGTAATCCATGACTTCAGAAGTCTTGAGATCCAGAATTGATTTCAAAAGACATTATTTTACACCCTCAACATGGGATCTAGTTTTTCCACCACTTGCATGCTAACATTTTTAGCTTAGCAGATACTGTAACGATTCTGGCTTGAAAATTGGTGTAAATAAGCTATTTTAGGAATCTTGGAGCATCTAAAGACTTGGATTATACCACACAAGCTGTATAAAATATAATAATATATATAATCTTATGCTCTGTTTTAGTTACTTGTTACGCTTCAAAACAAGTCCCCTTCCACTTCAGTTGCTTATGAGAATGCTGCAACACCGTTTTGCTTTGAAGCTTCCGAAATGTTTTGTGGACTACAAAACTTCACACAATTCTACATCAGTGTGGCTGGAGGAGATAATGACTGACTTTTCATTTCTGGGTGAATCTATCCTTTAAAATTTTGTGTACAATAGTCATCCCATCACTAGTCAGCCTAAAGACATTGCAGAGTTTGTTTTTTTAGCATGGCAGAAAATGTTTGAGAGTTAGACTTTACATAGATCTCTAAATTATTAGTTTAAATCATGAAAAATCAATCTGTAGAGTAAAAAAAAAATATCTACACTATCCAAGAGAGACATGCCATCTGTTCTCAGCTTTAGTATTCCATTTTCAAAAAAACATCAACTAAGTTGATTTTACTGAAACATTATGTGTACAAAAAAGTACTAACCCTTTCATTATCCTTAAAATTCTGACACTGTCTAGTCAGAAACAGTGATAGTGAAATAGTGGATGTCAAAGTCAGAACAGATCTTATCGGGAAGTTAAACCAGTGTTACCAGGCTGTGTGTGCTGACTGTTGGCAGATCTATGCATGTTGGATTTCCCCTGTTCTACCAGCCATGATATGTAAAACAAATCATGTAATTTATTCAAAGTTATTCACCAATTTACTGGGAAAAGCTGGTGAGTGACATACTATTTAAGCTACAATTTTAAACAAAGTACACATTACAGTACATACAGTGTGTATGGAATAATATAATAAAGACATATTTCTTACCTCCATTATTCCTCCACATATCTCTGGCACACTTGTCAGAGGAGGTCAGTTCAGATATTTGGATGTTTGGATTTGATTTATAGTCATCTTAAGGAAACAGAGACAATGAGAGTGACGGTTACTTGGTGGCAGAAGAGCACTTGTATGGCAAAATAGAGTTTAAGAAGTGAAAAACTACAACTTACTGTTGTTGCTGAATGAAAAGGAATCGCTCTCTCGCATGGTCTCGTTCCCACTGTCCGACAGCGTCCTCTCCCTCCTGGAGACAGGCGGCCTCTTCTTTGTACTCTTCCTTGTGCTGATACGGATGATGCCACGCACCAGCCGACACTCGGCCTCCTGCTCGTCCATTTTGTGTTCTTCTGCCAGTGAGTTGATGAGCTGGTTGATGTCCTTGCTCTTCCTCAGAAAAACAGAGTCAGAGGTGCACCTGGCCAACTCCTCGATCTGATATTCAGAGTACAGCTCCAGCAGCTTCTTTGCAATCAGTGAGTCCACGTCCTCATCGCCATCCTCCCAGTCATCAAACCTCATGGACTCATGCAGTGACGGATGTCTGGGCTGTGTTCGACCACCGGAAGAAGGCACGTATGATTGAGGTTTGCTTTCAACTTCTAAATACTCGCTTGGACTGTCAACTTTGACTCCAGCGATGCAGACGTCCTCAAACAAGTCTACGGCGTCCCCCTCTTTGTTGTCTCCTGGGTTCACACCTTGGAGGCTGACCTTCTCTGGTTCATCTGTGGAGCTCTCATTTGGCGCCAGGCATGGAGCAAGTATGGAACGCTGGCACACCCTATACAGGCCGCAGGTGAGCACACTGCAGATAAAGGTCCTGCAGTTCCTTGGAGAAGCACAGGGATTGCATGTTTGTGTGGCAGAGGATGGATCAGCCGAGCCAGGAATGAAGCCAATGGTCTCGGACTCCTTCCCATTAGCATCTTTCAGTTGAGCTTTGTGGACTGTCTTTGGCTCTGGCATCGGGAGCCTCTCTTCAACTGGGTCCACACAGCGCTCCTCATACGATGACCTCTGGCTGCTGCTCCTGCTGGGCCCATGCCTGTAGCCACCAGGCCCCGAGCTGCGTCTGAGACTGCCAGTGCCGCCAGCAGACATGACTTGCTGGCTCCAAGGTCTGGATGAACATCAGAGAGAAAACAAGGTGCACAGTGTTGAAATGGCATCACTAAACATTATGCTTGTTATCGATACAATCTTCTCGGCAAAACCCAAAATCGCTTGCAGGTACCTGAGGGCATCTGTCTTCAAAACAAATGCGAAACTACTATCCCCAGGTGGCACGTAAAGTCACCCAACTGGTTCTTTTGAGGATGTGTAACCACACAGTTGGAGACAATAACATCTCAAATTCACTGGATGATGTCATGGGGATTTTAAAAAGAAAAAGGCTAATCCTGTTACAGGAAGAAAAAAAAACATACAGCCTATTACTATATATAAAGGTCAAAATTATATATATATATAAAAAATAATTACACTCATCCACAAAAATACACACACCGTTGGGTTTACGCTGTGACGCAGAATCAACGTAGACCAATTTCAATTGAAATATCTTGGAATTTAACACTTTTTGGTCTCGAGAAAAGGTTGAAATCACCCGGACACTATCAAACCTGCGACCTTCTTATGCATCGGTTTATCGATTTTAATCCCGCACCCCTTTGACCAAACAATGAGGAGTACGATGCCAACATTCGAACTGTTTCGGTCAGCTGGCTGATAGCTAAACCTGTAGTCTTTTTAAAAACAAATTGACATACACTATTACAGCAAAGCTTTGAAAAAACAAAAACAAAAAAACAACACAATTTTATTAGAATAAACAAGCACCGTTTTGGAGGTGCATGAATGCCGAATTTAAGAACAAGCCTTATTGAATCTGTTTTTGACTTCGGTTATTTTTCCTGGGACTACATGTTGTCAAATACAAAAATAATCTTCAAATTGTCAGATTGTAAAATGTAGTCCGTGGTTCCGTGTCATGACGGCAGGTGTTGGGGCGATGTTTACAGTAGTCAGCCCATGCAGTTTAGCCAGTTAATAAAAATTAAAAAAACAAGTTAATTTAAATCACTAATTTGCTCTATTGCCAACATTTAACCTCCATCATTAATTAAAGGTTATTGTTTGAAACGCACTAATCCCTTTCGTACTGAATACTGATTTTCACTTTCATGGCGACTTGTCACTGCGGCTCTTTCCTCCATTAGAGGACTCGGGAACTTCTCACTAAACATTACTCACAGTGTACACGGTGCGTCCACCAAACGACTCCCGAATTAATGTTGTCTTCTCCACCTTTGACCATACATGTCTGTTTTCAATCCATTCTGAACGTCCCCCCGTAGGAACTCCGCGAGAAAATGTCAGTTTCGTAAAGTTTTCGACCAAATCCGTGTACCTGAGCGTCAAGGTGGAGGAAACGCACCAGGTGGCTACAGCGAGAGGACGGGCTTCCGGTAATTACATCAAAAAATAAAACGCAAGTGTTCTCGCTTCTGTGATTTTATCTAGAAATTATGAATTTAACGTGGTAATCACATATCAGAATTCATTTCAATCACATAGCAATTCTTTTAGAGGCCACGCCATCCCCGAACGCATATTGTTGATAACTTCACAGACGTTCTGTTCGGCAAACCTGCGGCAAGTCACCCACACTGGCCTCTGATTTACCGGATATTATAATATTTAGTAACTATTGACATTTGCAGGTTCGTAGATATTTTACATTTATAGAGGTAAATAATGTAATGAAAGTGTGCCAGGTATTCCACTACATTAAGTGGCTATTCAATTTATATGACTACCATTTTGATAATAAAATCTAATATTTTAGTAGGATATTTATTTTGAAATAGAATTAACCGGAAATACACGCTTTTTTGTGTAGAAATTGACGAGAGCCAGTTTTCCCGGATGCCTCTCCTAATGGCAATATAGCTAACCAATACTAGTCACGAATGTGTCAGGACTCATGGAAGGAGCGTAATAGGAATTAAAAATTACGAAGTTTTAGTGCTCGTTTTAATTTACGAATATATGACCCCTGGAGATTAGCAAAAACGGTTAGCTGGTATGCGTGAGGCGAGCAAGCTAACAAGCTAGCAGTAGTAACGGTACTTTGGTTTCACTGACGTTAAATAGTCTGCAGCTGGCTGAGTTGGCTAACAGCTAGTCTGAATGGCACAGCTAACAGGCTAACGACGGCAATGGGACATCTTCTAAATTGGTCTTTCTGTAGACAGACTCTAAGAGGAATACATTAAGAGACATGGGAAGTAACAAGGCTGTCCTTTCTTGCACGGGGTCTTCGGGTTATTTACAACTGAATACCCACAGTAACGTTCTAGGATTAGCTTGTTTTCTACGTGGAATGACGACATTTGCACCGTCCAGCTGCCTCAAACACGAGCGTCGGTGATGCTGGTGAACGCCGACCAAATGCCCTGGTTGTCCGGATTGGGACAGAGCACCCAAACTACATTATAAATCATGAAAAACTGCGAGTATCAGCAAATCGACCCGCAGGCACTTCCGACACCAACACCGACGCTTCCAGCACATCACGGGAACGACAGTGACAAGAGAGAGGAGCCGAAAAGACCGAAGAAAAAGTGGGAAGTTTTCCCAGGAAAGAATCGCTTCTACTGCGATGGACGGATCATAGTGGCCCGACAGAGTGGGGTCCTGCCCCTCACTCTGGGCCTTATTCTCGTCACAAGTGGATTGTTCTTTATATTTGAGTGAGTTCATGTTTCATATTCAGGCTTCTAATGTGTTATGTCACCTGCGAGTTCAGTCGTTGTCCTCGTGACAAAGATATAAATATATATATGGACGACATTTCATTACTTCACAGATCCATAACAGTACAGCAATATTTGGCAGACAGCTCTTAAATTGACATTTTATTTAACTGAATTCTGAATTCTTGCACTGAAATAAACGCCGAAGCTTTAAACCGATCCCATTGATCAATAACAGTTTCGTGTCTGCATTGTACACGTGTAATTTATTCACCAAAACGCAATTCATCTAAACAAAGCTAAGATTTGATGATGCAGTCTGGCAAGGTTTTCCAAAATGCAGATACTAGACCTTTTTTTGTCCCCTCATTTGGTCTTACAACTTTTGGATATCTGTTAATGTTGTACATTGAAATTTAATTGTATTCTTTCAGCTGTTATAATATGATACGTACTGTAATGTTGACTCATGCATGAATATGAGCACAGTTCCTTTCTGTCACTGTGTGGTGGAAACTGTGTTCTGTCTCCAGAGACTCAGATGGTGATTAAATGCACTGGATGTTAATTAAAATAGATCCCCTGGTGGGTGAGAAAAGTAGGCTCAGTTGTATGAGACAGGGATTTTTTTTAAGATCCATTATAGGCCTTTGATATTGTCATTGTTTGTTGTTAATCCATCCTACCTATCCTCTCTGTCTGTCTGTCTGTCTGTCTGTCTCTGTGTGTGTCTCTGTCTGTGGCTGCCCCCCTACACAGCTGTCCCTTCCTGGTCAAACACCTGACCAGCTGCATACCTGTTATTGGAGGAGGCCTCTTTGTATTTGTGGTCATCACCCTGCTTCAGACCAGCTTCACTGACCCCGGCATTCTGCCCAGAGCAACGCCAGATGAGGCTGCAGACATTGAAAAACAGATCGGTAAGAGCCAACTGGAGTCGGATCTATATAATTGTCTCAAGTGCTTTTGAGTTTGATATCCACTGTCATAAAATCTTACAGTTTTAAAGTGTTGTTGACTGATTTTCCCCAGAGTGGTACTATGCCAGTTTATGGCACGCCTGGTACGATAGAAGTCTCCATGTGGTGAAGAGCTTAAACTCATCTATCTTTTTTATTCTAAGTTATCCATCTGCTCAGTGGCATTCAATCATGTCAGACTTTATGGACATCCTATTTGTGGCACTGTCATAAGAGCATTCACATGTTTATTTTGCTTTAGAGCACAATTCACAGTTGAGACTGAAGGCATTGTTCTGCTAGCAGAGGCTATTTTTCTCTGAAACGGAAACACAAGGCAGGTTCTAATAGAAAACCTATTCACCATATGTGTAATGAATGTCAGTTGGCAGCCACTAGGGCAATTTTTCTGGAAGAGATGTGCTTTGTTGACTTCTGAAGTTTGGACTGGAAGATACGATTTCTCTCTGATAAGGTCCAGTACAGCCTCCTTTACCCCAGTCTGTTCTGTTCTCGCCACCGTCCTGTTCACAGCGCTCCATCAGCTATATTTACTGCCAGTTTTAAGTCTTGCCAAAAGTATCTTTATTTTTTGATTTGGCATGCTTCAATATAATGACCTTGTCTAAAGTTGGCTTCATGTGCACCTTGTTAACTCCTACTCATGGCCAAAGTTTAGCAGTGGTGATGTAAGCTGTTCATATTACCCAACTGTACTGCTATTCTGCCAGCTATTTTTGAAACAAAGACTCTGAGTATTGCATATTTACCTACTGCTTTGGACATTTAGTTAAATATTTTCTGAACATGTGTCTTAGGCTACATTTAATTACCAATCCCATATAAAATTAAATTTACAAGGCAAGTGATGAGTGATAATTTCACTCTGTTCCTTAAACAGGAGTGAACTGTGTCCTGATTTTATACAAATTCTAACCAGGGTTTGAGAACATAATGTTCACACTGGAAAGTGACAAATACTGTAACTCAGATACATTAGTATGCTTCTATGTGCTGCTGTAGATGCAGTATTTTCCCACAAGGTGGATGGTGGTAAAACAGATCCAGGAACATCTCAGGCAACATTTCAAAGTAGCTTGGATTGTTGTGTCAGTGCAGTTCTGCCAATGTAAGTACAAAGTACATATTGTATACATTTATACACAATACACAATGTCAAATATAAATGCAACAGAATGTGATCATTTAATAATCCCTTTTTACATATTCTCAGTTGGGAAAACAGTAAAGACAATTTAATGTTATGCCTCATCCACTTTCTATATATTCTGAATTTGATGGCAGCAACACGTTTGAAACAATTTGGGGACAGGAGCAACAGCATACTGGGAATGCTGTGGAACGCTCCAAAAACATCTGTTTGGAGTATTTTACAGAGAAAAAATACCAAAACTCATGCTCGAGTACAAACAAAGATAAAGAGTTAAAATAAGTATTATAAGTATTATACTTTTACTTTGTAAAAGTAAAAGTCACCCATAACCATTGAACATAAGTCACCCAAATTCAAACAGTACTTTAGTAAGTATCTGATATCAAATTTACTTTAGTATTCAAAGGAATTATCTGGCAATAAATGTACTTATATCAGAGATACAGACCAAAGTGAATTATACATTTAATAACATGAATGTATATGCTGTATTCTGGGTCGACCAGTGGTCAGCCTGCCCGTTGTGATCATCTGATTTTAAATTTTTTTTTTTTAAAGTTATAAGATTAATGTAGTGGAGTAAAAAGTGCAATATTTGCCTCCAACTTGTAGCGGAGTGGAAGTTTAAAGTAACGGAAAAAATGGAAATATTCAAGTTAAGCACAATAACCGTAAAAGTGCACATTAATGCAGTACTCAAGAAGCTGTACTTAGTTACATTCAATAACTGTCAATTGATAATAGATTATAGGATCATTGTGTGGTATGAGAGTGGCACCCTCAAAAGGCTGAGCCATTCGCAGGCGAGGATGGGGCGAGGTTAACCCCTTTGTGAAACACATGATTGTATGGAGGATATTACCACATGGGCTTTGGAACAATTAATTGTGATGCACCTGTGAAAAATAGACTGACTGTTGAAATGGTTGCTTTTAATGTTGTGCAAATGAATCAGAAATTAATATCTTTGTTGTCAGAACTGTTTCAACTAATATCACAGGGGCTGTGAAATGTATAATGGTGCAAGGAACAAATCTTCCAAATCTCTTTAAAAGCATATGCAATAATAATTTCAACGTGCTGGCCAGAAAGCGGCAAAATAAAAACAGTTTTATGTTGCACTCCAGACAACTCTGAACTTGAAGATTTCTGACACAACAATGGCAGCACCTACAGGAATGGAGTGGGATTTTTTGGGAGAATATAATATTTCTATTTGGCTAGTGAGTGAAATATTTAGCTACTTGTCCAAGTATCAAAGTGCGGTTAAACAAAACCTATAATGATGTCTGTAAACTTGTGCATTGTTTTTCTGTTCACTGTTTCATTTATATATGCAAGGAGGTTTCACTTGGTAAGATTTCAGTGTGTGTACACTTGCCAAAGGAATATCTGTTTGGTGTGGTCTGCAATGTCTTTTGTTTGTTTTGTATCATGCACTAAGAATGCTAGGAAGTCGGAAATTTTGACAAGTAAATTGCGACGTCTGACTTTGAATGGTAGGCAGCATTAAAAACCATCCAAATGGCACAGGAGCTTTCACTTACTCTGGGATAAAACTATGTTGGTCACCACATACGCTGGAGCTTTAAGAATGGCTGAGGAGCCTTGCAGTTTCACACATCAAAGTCATTTTAGTCATTTCAGGTCTAGACAATTTATTTTATAAAAAGCTGTTATAGTAGTTTATAATACATGTTAAATGGTTTGTGTTTAGGTGATCAAAGGACAGACCATTAAGAAGAGATGATCAGTTGAATGTAATGAATTTTGTCCTGTTGTTTCTCTTTACTGTCCTCTCTGTAGACAACACAGGAAACACTAGCTATCGACCTCCACCACGCACAAAGGAAGTCCTCATCAACCAGCAGGTGGTGAAGCTCAAGTACTGCTTCACCTGCAAGATGTTCCGGCCTCCTCGCACCTCCCACTGCAGCCTTTGTGACAACTGTGTGGGTGAGCTGCGGACACACGCCGACACTCTGACATTTACCAGTGATAAATAATGGATAGGGCTTTCCACAGGGCTACGGTGAACATCGATGCATTACACAAGCTCAGGCTGGACTTACTTGTATGACGTATTAGCATATTTCCCAAACTTCTTGAAGTTTTAAATTAAAACCAAAATGTCAGTGGTTCCTTCCATATTGTGAATTCTCTTTTGGTGCGCTTCTCATTTTAGAGCGATTCGACCATCACTGTCCTTGGGTGGGGAACTGTGTGGGGAAACGCAACTACCGCTTCTTCTACACCTTCATCGTGTCACTCTCCTTCCTGACGGCATTCATCTTTGGCTGTGTGACCACACATCTAGCACTGAGTATGTGTTTCTTCTCTATTTTACATGTGTTGAAAAACAGTCATGAAATTACTGATAACAACTGCAAACACACCTGGCTCAAACAGCACCCGCCAGTAAGTGTTGGCGTTTATTTTGTCTGGCTTTGACCACTAGATAGACAAGGTTTACCACATCAGAACAGTCAAACTGCCAATATCAAAAATAAATGAATGAATAAATTAATAACTGAAATACTCATTAAAATATTACAATGCTATTAAATGCATATACATTACATACAATACAATACGATATTCTACAAACCAACTGAAAGGGGAAAAGATGACCATTGACAAGAAATATTAGCCCCATTCACGCTTCCCTTTCAGTGCGGAAATCATGCGCTGATTCTCTGCATCATTGTCTGTGTGAGAGTTGCAGATGAGGAGAGGGGGACAGTTTAGCTGTGGCTCTGATGTGCCCCCTGGAGGTAGAATCAGATGCTAGCTGCCGTCTATGGGAATGGGAAAAGCCGGAGGCGCAGATCAGGGGTGTGTATTGGTCTGATGATGTTCATACTTGCAGCTAAACATATCCTTCACTCATAAAATCAAAAGAGAAATGACTCACAAAGCAATGTTACAAGACCAAACAACAGTAATGTGTTAACTGGCAGTGTCATTGGCATCTTTTATGAGGACAAACAAATACTGCGGTGATACGTGGAAAAGCCGCTGTCATACTGACTCGTCGTCACATTTCTGCCCGAAAAACAGCATCTGTCCCCGGCAGCAGAGCCAGGCTGTCACCCTCCATTATTCTGTTGTCGTAGTTACTGTCTCTGAAAACTTGTATTTAAAAATCACCATGATGGTCAGTCCTCCTGACTGAGAATCCAGTGAACTTTTCCCCTGAAAACAGCATCCCTCCTCACGAGGGAGAGAGTCAGACTGCATCCTGTTTATTGATTGCGATTATGTAATTATGAGCAAAAAACGTAACTTTGTCTCTTTCCAGGATGCATGGTGGGTCAGGATTTCAATCACAACACATTATAACTGCATCCATATGATTATAAACAGTCAGCAGGTACATGTTTAGATTAACAGGTAGACACAGGGGGAAACACATTGATTTTGCCATTTGGATCTGCAGCACCGGCACTCTGTATGGAGAAATGGTGAGCCTTCACTGCAATGATTATGCAGAGTCTCTGTGTGAAAAGGCCTACTGTGAATGAAACCCCCTTTATTTGCATAAAGAAGCAGGGTGAGGGTTAATTAAATGCATTAAGAAATAGAAAAAGAAACTATAAAAAATGGTTTGTGGGAAAAAATAGGGGGGGCAATGAATAAATATTTATATTGAATTGGTAAAGAAGTCAAAAAATTAACACAAAGGTAAATGAATATGGAAATAAATTAAAACGAATATAAATGTATGATATATTTTTTTAAATTTAAATAATGCTTACATTTATTTTTAGTTTGATTAAATTCAAAATGTGTTGTGCATTTCATGTCATATTCATATATTTGTTGAGTCACTTATCATTTTATTGTGATTTGGCAGTTTTGGTCCTCCGTATTTAATTGTCTGATAAGAAAATGTTGATGAATGTTTTAATTAATTAATTTATTGTTCAATTTCAGTTTCATCAAAGGCTCAGTTCAATGAAGGCTTGGAATGAATTGAACATGTTTGAGTTTTGATGTTTGTATTACAGCTCCCACATCAAGAAAATTAAATGCACTTTTTGGCTTCGGAACCCCGAAATGATCACACACTTTTTGCTTCGATGTGCTTTGAAACACACTTTGAGCCTTATTGTGTTCTTCCATCTTTTTCAGGGGCTCAGGGAGGAAAAGGCCTGGTGTTTGCTCTGCAAGAGAGTCCAGGCAGATATCCTTTAACCACAAGCATGTTAAGTCTTCCTGAGCAAGTGAACACTGTTTTTGAGGATGTTTATGTACTTCTCCCTCCTCCAATAACCTGATCTACTGCACTCCTTGACCCAAAGTTTCACTGCAGTGGAGCTGGTGATATGCTTCTTTTCTGTCTGGTCCATCCTGGGCCTCTCAGGCTTCCATACATACCTGGTTGCTTCTAACCTGACCACTAATGAAGACGTAAGTACTGCACCTGCAGTTCTACACCTTACAACTATGACTGTGAAAGTTTGTTGGTACAATATTAATTCAAAAACAATTAAAAAAAAAAAAGAAAAAGTTATATTCAGTTAAGTTTATGTTTAAGTTTATTTGAAGTTCAAGAAATGCACAAAAAAAACGTGTTCCATAATAATGATGATGATGATGATGCTGTATAATTGCAGAGTAAAGCATCTCTTGGCAAATATTCACTTAGATTTTGTGGAGTTAATCAGTACTTCCTAATCTAACCAAGGACCATCAAAATAATGTGCAAAAAATAATTTTAAATGTATCCTGTTTGTTACAGATTAAAGGATCGTGGTCAGGGAAGAGTGGAGAAGGTGTCATCAACCCATACAGTCATAAAAACATCTTTATTAACTGCTGCACCATGCTCTGTGGACCCATGCCACCCAGGTTAGTTCAGATCTCACACACTGGACAAAGTTATGAAAGTAATCCATGCATGATTAAGATCGATAGACAGTTGAACATAATCATGTCTCTCCCAGATATGTTTTTTTCCCCTGATCAACCAGCCTTGAATGTTTCAAAATAGTTTTACATCCTTTATTATCTGTTGCTTTCACAGCTATTTCTATGACTTTAATATAAATGTTTTTTGAAAATGCATCTATAAATAAGGAGGTCAAGCCAGGTTCTCAATAAAGGAAAAGTTTCAGGCAGTGTTTGACAATTTCTGTCGATTAATCCATTATTAGAATGTTTTTTTGGGGGGGGCGGGTTTCAACACTCAGCTTATTCATTTAAATTCTCCAAAATTTACATGATGCGTAGTGTCAGGTCGCTCAGAGAAGTGCAGGTCAGATGCAGTGCTGCAGAGGTGCTGGGGCAGTGGTTCACTGGAGCGGAGTGGTGGGTTGTTGGGTACACAGGGAGACACTGGAAATAGAGCGAAATTAGTCGCAGTACAGGAAACACTAGAGTTTATCTAAGAAACACAGGGACAGAGCAATATACCATGTGTGCTTTACAAAATCATCTGGCAGCAGGTAGCGTGATGACCAAGGCTTTTAAGAGAGACCGCAACTCCGCCAACCTCTCCAATGCACCTCTGCAAGCAGACAAGAAACACACAATCACAAAAACGCAACACCCACACACAAACACATACACTGCATTCATAAGATAGTGACAGTTCTGTTGCCTTTAAACACCTTTGGAGTCTGTTTGCACGATGGTTAGTTTACATCCTTCACTGAATGTACATGAGGTGTCAAGATGAGGAGAGGGAGGTGAACACGTTATGACTTTGATCGTCCTCCCTCCTGTCTCCCGCCCCCCCAGCTTGATCGACAGACGAGGTTTCCTGCCCGCGGATGAAGCTGTCCAGACAGCCGCCACGGACATCGAGCTGCCAACTCTGACCAATAAAAGCGAGATAAATGTGGTAGGAGGATCTTCTCAGCTGGCTTGTGGCTTGCAGGATCCCCCCTTTCTTGTGCCTGCACCCCCCAACTCCCTCCAAAACTCTTCCTCTGCCTGACAGACGCCTTGTTGCCTGCTGTAGCCCTGAGCCAGCATCTCTCTGCTGCCTGTTGTTAACAGTTGCGTACAGGTTAATCCATATGTATACTGTATTTACATTACAGTCAGCTGTTCACATATCAGTGGTGAAGGTTGAGTACTTAGTGTGTGCTGGCATAATGTAAATGAGTAAAAATACAACAAAAAGCAGGTTAAGGGAATAATTTAGTTCTTGGGTAATGAGTCTGTTCATGGAGGAGATCAATGTCAATCTTGTGACTATATTAAAGGTCACCTCACAATTGGCTGAACAGCAGCCACTGGGGCCACAAGTGGTAATCATGCTGTAATGCTAACTACTAAAACATAGTGTAACTGTAGCACAAGAAGGGAAAGCTACAAAATTCAATGTTCAGCCAAACTTAATGTAAAACTGCAGGTAACCTGCCACTGTTTCAAGTGGGAAAAATC